>NC_142769.1:15492853-15792853 GCF_988280905.1 Pimephales promelas
TAATCCAATCTGTTTAGTTCCCTTTCGAGGGAACTCTACACTGCATCGAGAATCGACACTTTGGGGATGCTCCCTAAGCGTGCGCCTCTGAAGTATGAATGAAACTAATCCAATCCTGATTGGTGTTGCGTCGTGACGCAACATGTGACGGCATACCCGGAAGTATAAAAGTGACGCCGTCACAACACAAACCAGCTTTCGCTCTTCAGCAAGCGCTCGGTGTTGAAAACTGTCTGTCTTATTTTGTGTTGTTTGTCACTCAGTTGAAACTAGAAATGGCCAGCGAACAATTTAAAAGATGTGTGCATCCCTGCCCTCGTTATATCACGGGTGGGGACACACATGCTTTGTCTGTAAATTGTTTGAGAGCGCAGCATGCATGAGCAGCTCTCGAGGGAGCTGCTTGTGCAGACTGTGAAGCACTTCCTATTAGAGTGCTGCACTCCCGGCTGGCGTGCTTTGATGCGTTCCCCACGGTTCTGGTCCCGCATCCGTTGAGGCAGCGCGGCGATTGAGATCATGGGGTTCGCAGCGTGATTTCGGAGATGAGAATGAGACTGCTGAGGCATTTTCTCATTCTTCGTCTGAGGTTCCCGTAGCCCCTGAGAGTGGTGCAGGAGCCCGCATCGCGGCTTCTCCTGCCCACGATCAGGTCCCAATGCTTGAGCTCTCTGCTTCCGAGGAAGTGGATGTGCTCAGCATTGAAGCGGATGACCGTGATTTGGGTGCGCCAGTTCACGGCCAAGGTTATGAGGAGCTGGTAGAGGTTGTGACTCGTGCTGTAGCCAGACTTAACATCAGCTGGCCAAATTATGAGCAAGTGAAAAGATGAGCGTTTCCTGCAGCACAGGTCACAGCCTCAGCGCCGGGGTTTGCCGTTTTTCCCCAATCTCCACAAAGAGATCTCGAGATCGTGGAATAAACTGCACTCGTCCCGTGTCTCCAATCGCAGTATGGTGGATTACAGTAATGTTATGGGGGCACGGGATATGGGCTATGGGAAGATGCCTAAAGTGGAGGAGGCTCTAGCGGGTTATCTCTCCCCTGAGTCGGCATCTTTCCTAAAGACCCCGGCGCTGCCTAGTAGGCCCTGCAGAGATACAACTGCATTAATAGGCAGGGCTTACATGGCGGCAGGTCGGGCTGGCTCATGTCTGCACTCAGTGGCTATTTTGCAGGCATACCAGGCCGATCTCCTGAATAATTTAGACGAGGGGGAGGGGCCAACTCCTGAGGATATTGCAGAGTTGAGAAAAGCCACAGACCTGTCTCTCCAGGCCACAAAAGAGATGGCCCGTGCATTGGACGCTCTATGGCAGCTATGGTGGCCACTGAGAGGCATCTGTGGCTGAATCTATCTGGTATTATGGAGAAGGATAGATCTTTTCTGCTGGATGCGCCGCTTTCGCCTTCTGGCCTGTTCGGTGACGCCGCTACATCGGTCGTCGACAGGTTTCAGGAGGCGAAGAAACATCTGTGGCGTTCCAGCAGTACACCCCCCTTAAGGCTAAATCTAAATTGAGTAGGGTGGGGCCAAGAGATCAGCCCCAGCCATCATGAGATGCTGGAGCTTGGCAACAGAGGAAATGCTCTCAGAAACTGAAGTCCTCCAGCCAGAAAGGTGACCTGAGGGACGTCATTCAAGCTAGGAGGGCTTCGGGGAAGAGGTCCTAACCAAATTGGTAGGACCTCTGAGGGCTGTCCGAGCAGGGAAACCGAGGTTGTTCTCGCAGCGGAGCTCTCTAGGAAACAATGTATGTTGCCCGGCATCAGCGACGCTTTGGGCCGCAGGGTACAGACTGCAGTTCACTTACCGCCCCCCCCCCCCCCCCCAAGTTCTCTGGGCTGGTGCAGACTACAGTGGTTCCAGAGCAGGCTCAGGTGATGGAACAAGAAGTACAGACTCTGCTGCTAAAGGAAGCCATAGAACATGCTCATCCTTTAGACAGGGACTCCGGGTTTTACAGCCGGTACTTAGTTCCAAAGAAGGATAGGGGGTTAAGGCCAATTCTAAATCTCAGGGTTTTGAACCGATCTCTGAGGAGGATCAGGTTCAAAATGTTGACCATTCCTGCAATCGTGAGTCAGATCAGATCCGAGGACTGGTTTGTCACAATAGATATAAAGGACGCCTATTTTCCAACCTGACATCATGACTTTTGCGTAAACATACACGCCACTTTCGAGTCAAGTGTTATCTCTATGCATTTTGTGCTATCCGCATGTATGCGTGTATGTCTACGCCATTAACGTTCGCGTCATTCCGCGTGTCTGTACACACCGTCAAATGTCCAGTCAAAAATGCCATTAACCCCAGTGACGGTTAAGTTTAGGGATGGGGTTGAGGTAAGTCATATCTTTTTTTTTACCTAGGATGGTAAGGGAACAGTCATAAATTGAGCGTCAGCGTCAGTTTTGGCAGGCCAGGTAGTCAACTAGGCTGCTTATGCCATTTGCTAATACAATCTCGTCAGCTGATCCGCTCCAGCTGAGCTGCATTAGCTGAGTTACTCCCCTTGCTGCTCAATGGCCAAAGCTCAAACAAAGTGCACCATTTAAAGCTCATTCAGTTTGCTCAATACATTCTTGCTGCTCGCTTCTGCTGCTTCATGCGTTGGTTAAAAAATCACTCATGTTGTCAAGCGTAAAAGTAATGTTTTCACTCATTCTATTGTCTGCTATGACTTCCACCGCTGTCGAGGAAGAATGGCACGACTCTTCTGAGGAAACCCGGCCATCATCATTCCAAACAGTTGAGAGGCAGGATGCCAGCCCGGAAGATAACGCCACCGCTCGTAGGAGTTCTCGGCGGCTGGCGAATAAATCGTCCCAACTATGCATCGGCGATTGGCCCGTGGCAAAAATACTGGAAACCCTATTTTTAAACGACATTCAGCCTCCGCGTGGCACTTCTCATGAGGACCTATTTGCCCTCCTCTGCGATTCTGTAGCCATTCCAGTCGTTGAATCTCCGCCGGTGCCTCCTCCCCAGTCCGGAAAAAAGCACACATCGAAGCGAAAAAATCCCGAGACGGCCAACAAAGCCCCAGCGCAAAAACGAGTCACCTGCCCTGTTCGTCCAGGCCCAAGTGCTTTTTCAGATGATCCAGTGCTCATGGCACTTTCTGATATCCAATCTTCTCTCCTCGGAATGTCCGCTAGGATATCAACACTGGAAGACGGCTCCCTCTCGACGTCCACCGCGGCTTCAACTTCCGCTGTTGTCTCCGACCTGCATCATCCGCGCCAGCCTCAAAGTGATGACGTCACCACGGAATTTTTACCTAAAAGGACCCTAGCAACCGCCGTACCTTTCTCCACTGGCTCGCCTTTTTTCCCACCAGCTGCTGCCATCTCTCATCAGCTGAGGGGACAGATATTGGCAGGTAATGACATTAACCTCGTTAAACTCCTACTGGGCTCCGAGCTGTGTGAACGGCGTGTCGTAGACTGTGGTGACGTGCATGTGGAGCTTAAAGATGGGGATCCATAGACTTTCAAAAATCCTGACTTTTCCTGAGTTCGTTACCGCATTCGGAGTTTATAGGGGCGTAATTTGTGAAGTCTATCCAGCGCGCAGAGCCGAACTAGATACCTATCTGGCCATAATTTCTGACCTAGCTCTCTCTTACGGTGGGGTTCTATTCTATGAGTATCACAAGTCTTTTTCTGCAAAAGCGGCTATGTTTATTCAACGCTTCAATCAGAGACTAGACTGGTCCGTGGTCGATCTCGCGCTCATAAGTAGACACTTTACAGGTCACCAAATCCTGTCCTGCTCTGTTTGTGGCTCTCTCTCACATTCTACCAACTTATGCTCTAAATCAAAGCCTATTTCCTCCATGTCTCATCCTGGCCCGAGCTACAAAACTGGCTCCCAGGTGAATAACTTTACTACTCCTATTTGCTTTAATTTCAATGAAAATATTTGTAGGATGTGCACAATTGTAAATATTTTCACGTTTGTAGCTACTGTGGGAACGCCCACCCAAAGTCCGTGTGCCCGAGGAGAACACGCTTCATAAAAATGGAACAAAAGAAATAAAACCATCAACTCCCATAAACGTTCCCAAGTTGAGACAGGCGTTGAAAAAGCATCCTGACCGCTGTTTTGTGGATTATTTACTGACTGGTCTTGTTCAGGGTTTTTTTGCCGGGCTGCTGCATTTTCCTGCTGTATCTTTCCATTGCCATAACCTATTGTCCGCGTCTCAGGAGCCGGAAACTGTGGATACCTTGCTCGAGAAAGAGGTTAAGAAAGGATTCATGATAGGCCCATTTGACAATTCTCCCTTCCCGACTTTTAGGATAAGTCCTATAGGGGTAGCCACTCGAAAATATTAAAAAAAGTAAAAAACTTTTAATTATCGATCTTTCTGCTCCCCACAATGGTTTGGCTGACAGCATTAATAGCCTTATTCCTTTAGCCCCGTTTTCACTTTTTTACAACACCGTGGATGATGCTATCAAATATATCAAAGCTATCAAAGGCAGATATTTCCGATGCTTTTAAAAATATGCCATTGCATCCCTCACAGTGGCATTTGTTCGGCGTCCAGTGGAGGAAAAAATTGTATTTTGCGGTTAGACTCACTTTTGGCTGTCGTAGCAGTCCAAAAATATTCGATACTTTGTCTGAAGCTTTGTGTTGAATTCTTCTTAATAACGAGAAATGATCATTCGTCCTTCATCTTTTAGATGATTTTCTTCTAGTAGATTTTCCTTCCAAAAAATCAGACTTCTCCATATCGATTCTCAAACGCACCTTTTCTACATTAGGCATTCCTCTCTCGGAAGAAAAGACCGTGGGTCCAGTCAAAGTCATTGAATTCTTAGGCATTTCTCTTGATTCAAATAAATTGCAAGCTTCACTCCCCCTCGAGAAATTATCCCGGATAAGACAAGTTATGAAAGTCACAAAAAATTCAAAATCTTTTTCAAAAAGGGACTTGCTCTCTCTGTTGGGGCACCTTAATTTCGCAATGAGAGTAATTCCTCAAGACAGATCATTTATTTCCAGGCTTCTTGATATGGAATTAATTGTGAGCCAATAAAAATGAACGTAACTTTTCAAGAAACTAATGAAAATATAAATTGAAACTGAATAAAATATCTTTGAAACTGAAAAAGAATGAACCGCAAGCAATTTTTTTGACTTTGTTTTTAATACACTACATGTTTTGCTAACTATTCCTCATATTTCGTTTACTGATCTACACTTACAAATGCGCTTCCAGAGTTTTCATTTACACTTCTGATGTTTTCATTTACACTCCCTGAGTTTGCGTTCGCTGTTCTGACACAAATCTCTCGTGGGGGCGGGGCAAGTAGCAGTGTATTCTCATTGGCTACTGAGTTTTTGATTGACAGCTTCTTGACCTGGAAGTGAAGACGTCAGATTTGTGTTTACACGTGTGGATGTGAGCGTCTGTAAGCACAGCTTTCTATTTAATTTTAGTGATATTAAGTTATGTTTGTTTTTTAATTTTATCTGTATTTACCTTCTGCTGCGATTACTTTGTCAACAGAAGCTTTTAGGTTCACAAGAGATCAGTCTATTCAGCTGTAATTGTACATCAAAGTACGCCCACTGTATGTGACTACTTAAAATATTGTGTCCAATGTTTTAGGAGAATATTTGTTTATTCTTGATGATTCGTTTGCATGTTAGGCTCTGAATAGGTTGTGCTATTACAATATAAAGAGAATAGCCTACTAGTATACGTGTGTGATATATTCAGCAGTCAAGAAAGTTTCACTTCAACCAGGTAATCAAGGTTGGCAACCATGGCCATCAAATTTCTCATTGTTACCATATGCATTTACACCATCAAATGATCATGTATGATCACTTAAATAAGAGGAATTTAAACTATATGAAAATTACAATCGTGGGTTGCTGTCAGATGATACAGACCTCAAAGGGCATTTCATTACATATTTCATATTTTTGTTGGCATTTTTTTAATCATGCTGATAATTTTATTTATTTTATTTCGCTAATATTATTTTCTAACATTTAAAATGGTAACTATATTTGAACAATCATCAACAGGTTCAATTATGACTTATAAAATCAGTTAAATTAATTTAAATAAAAAAATCTAATAAATGTATTCATTCTTTATTGTCACTACAGCATATAGACAAGTATCAAAGTGAAAGTCTTGGATGCAGTTATGACAGGAAAGACCAGAATCCACAAAACATTAACTGCATACTATACATGTAATGCACAGTATTCTCATAATAAACATAATAAAATGTATAATCACAAAGATTTTTAAGGAAATAATACATCTCTGTGAGTCCACATAACACAAGTGGATTGTACCCATGTATGACAGTTGGTCAGAAGTTATTTTTAATAGTTAAAACAGCTTACATTATTAGTATTTTCTTATCCTATTGTTTCACTTCAGAAGGTATTGATTCATCCACTGAGGTCGCATGGACATCACGGTCACTGTGTGTGGTTTTTAAAGCATCTTTAGGACTTGTAGAGATTGATTACTTTCCTTAAAATCTTAATTCGTAATTATCTGTAGAAAGAAAGTAAAATGCATCTGGGACAGCATGAGGGTGAGTAAAATAAGTGAGAATTTTATTTTTGGGTGAACAATCCCATTCATATGCTGTTGGTATGCTAATAATAAACTGCAACCTCTTGTGTACTGTGTTTGTTTTAATCTAGAGCTCCAAAGAAATTAAAATATTTGCTATTTTATAATATTAAAATAAAATACAACAGGTGTCTGAAGATAAGGATCCCAGTCATTCAAAGGTGATATGTCTGAACAAAGTAACATTATTGTCTGATGGAGACAGTTGATCTCTGGTATTATCACTCCATCCTCTGTGTCAGCATCAGAATTTTGTTTGTGGAAACATTGCTCAAATCCCTGAAAAATGAGAAAGGAAATGTATTATAATCTAACAATACAAACTGCTTTGAACTCCCACATGCAGTAACCATTTGCAGACTTAAAATAATTATTTCAAACAAATTATATAAATGTTTTAAGGGATTTTACAGTACTAAATGTTTACCTGACTCACACACCATTTATCATCTGTAATACTATTGTGTAACCAGTAGATGGCTCTATAGCCCAATAAACATTTATCCATGGCTGTGTAGCGTCTACTCCCTAGTTGCTGGACTTTTTCAGTCATAATTACTTGCATGTATTAGGTTTTGAATTTGTATATATATATATATATATATATATATAATTATTAAAGACTATTAAAAATTCTACATTTTTCTCCATAATGTTTTTTTTTTTTTTTTTTTACATAATTTTTACTCAAATATGGATACAGAAAAAGCATTTTGTTGTCTTTTGCAGAATAAATATTGCGCCCAGGGTTATACTTCAAAACAAATGAGTGTTTACATATTATGAATAGAGACGTGGAAAATGGTCAAGTACTGTCTCTCTTCTTTTAAAAACTCTGCATCACAAATTAATCAGCAATTGGCTTTACATTGCCAAAGTTGAATCGGGCAGTGATTGACAGCGCTCTGGTCCAATGGCATCGGTCATTGTCTGATACAGTACATTTTGTATTGTAGGCTACACAGTACAGATACTGTACAGTACTCTAGCACAATGTTGCTTGGGGTGGCAGAGGGGAAATATGATCTAATTGAAGCAAATATGATCTAATCGAAGACTGTAACCGTATGTAACGTTAGATAAACAAGACATGTAATGATTGGGCTAACTAACCAATTAAATCAAGACAACACTGCTGTATAATTTTATGGGCTCTCACTGAGCTCTAATATGCCTCTCCACCTGAAAAAGCAAGAACTGTATTATAATTAGTATTAGTTTAGTATTAATTAATAAAAAATAAAAACATCAGACTTACCACGAGTAGCCTATGCTATCCAGCATTCTGATATCGACGATGACAAATTATATCATTTGTCTGTACTATTCCTTCTATAAGAAATCATATTAACAATATAGTGTAGCAGTAAATAAATATAGATATAAACTTAATATCACCTAAATGAAATAGAAAGCTACGCTTACAGACGCTCACATCCACACGTGTAAACACAACACTCATTGACGTCTTCACTTCCAGGTCAAGAAGCTGTCAATCAAAAACTCAGTAGCCAATGAGAATACACTGCTACTAGCCTCGCCCCCACGAGAGATTTGTGTCAGAACAGCGAACGCAAAATCAGGGAGTGTAAACGAAAACTTCAGAAGCGTAAATGAAAACTCTGGAAGTGCATTTGTAAGTGTAGATCAGTAAACGAAATATGAGGAATAGTTAGCAAAACATGTAGTCTATTAAAAACAAAGTCAAAAAAATTGCTTGCGGTTCATTCTTTTTCAATTTCAAAGATATTTTATTCAGTTTCAATTGATATTTTCATTAGTTTCTTGAAAAGTTACGTTCATTTTTATTGGCTCAAAATTAATTCCATATCTTGACCTTTCTAAATCTGCACACGTTCTCAGTGATGTAGTTATTTTAGACGTGGGATGTAGATCTGAGCTAAAATTTTGGTCTCTGCTTTTAGATAAATGGAATGGCATTTCCTTTTTTCTCAATGATTTCATGGAGTCCTCTTTAGCCCTTAATCTGTATACTGATGCTGCACCTTCAGTAGGGTTTGGGGGGGGGGGGGGGGGGTTTAAAAACGAATGGTTTGCATCCGCTTGGCCGGAAGAAATGCGTTCCCTACCTGCTGGTGATTCTTCGACAGCCCTATTAGAACTGTATCCGATCGTCGTCGCATGCATTCTGTGGGGTAAATACTGGGCCAGGAAACAAATCATGTTTTTCTGCGATAACGAGGCTATGGTTAATATAATCAATAAGAGGCGTTCATCCATTCCATTTATCAACAGGTTTATGAGACGTCTTACATGGCTATCAGTTTTGGGGAACTATCATTTTCGTGCAGAACATATTCCCGGTTTGAATAATAAAGTTGCCGATTCTTTGTCTCGTTTCAATTTTCAGAAATTTCATCTCCTGTGTCCAGCTGCAGCACAATCAAGCCTGGAATGCCCACCTTTCAGTCAAACCATTCTAGATTGAAAACCCCTCTTCAATCCTATATGCATTCTGCTGCGCAGTACATGCGGGGGGGGGTTTGGCTAGTTCTACATTAAAATCGTATGATTCTGCATGGTCTTATTTCATTAGTTGTTGTGCTTCTTTATCTGTAGCTGTTCTGCCTATTAATATTTTGTATATTAGTGCGTTTATAGTCCACTGCTTCGAGGATCGGAAACTTCAACCTTCTTCTAGTAAAAATACTGTTTCTTTTATTTTTTTATTTTTTTATTATTATTATTTAACAGTCAGACATACATACAAACAAACCAACATAGTGCAGTAGTGAGCAATATTGTAAATCCATAATTCCAGCAGTGGCAAGAGTGATTTAAGTGTTTGATCTAAGTGTTTAAGTGAGCGTGTATGAGCGTGGGTATGTGTATGCGTGTGTACACAAAGTAACCATTTATTATTTATTACCATTGTCATTACATCACCATCCCACTCCCCACTACCACCATACTGCCCATATTGTTTTTGTAGATTTTTATTTCCATCCTTCCTCCTATGTAACAATTGCCATTGTCAATCCTGTATAAAATATGATAATATAATAATATAATATAATAATATAATATAACATAATATAATATAAGACAAGACAACCTTCCCCCACATCTCATCAGTCCCTATCTTTTCCTATTTTTCTGTTTTTTTTGTTTTGTTTTTTTTTGTTTTTTTGTGTGTGTTATGTGCAATGTCTGTCTTGCCTGCCTTGGTGTTTGCGATGTTTTTCCAAATATACTTATTCTTTTTCTTTTTTTTTTCTTCTTTTTTTTCTTTTTTCCCTATTCTATGTTGTGGTGCATTAAAAACCCATGAAGAGATAAGGGGGAAGTTATTGCATTAGTGATGACAATGACGCTTAATTCTAGTTCTACATTCTAATTCTACAGCATTGACAATGGCAATATTGATGATAATAATAATAATAATAATAATAATAGTAGTAGTAATAATAATAATAATAATAATAATAAATTACAATGATGATGGCAGTGGTGATCACAACGGTGAGAGCAAAAGACAGCACAGCTATTACAACAATGAAACAACAAAAAATAAAAAAAAGTGAAAATAGTTATCATAACAGTGACAGTAAAGATAGTAATAACAATGATGACAAAAACAAGTTCAAACAACTAAAATGCACAAATATTCGTGGGTTGGTTATAGTCGGAGTCAAGAACAGAGAGAGGATTCATAGCTGTAAGAGGTCAGAAAGTGTTGGACGGTAGAGGTCAGTTTCAGATGTGTAATTATGAAGGGGAGATGTGAGTTCCATTGCAATGAAGTCTGTTATAAGATTTTTCCAAATGTTAATGTGTAATTTATTTCTGGTTTTTCAGTTCATGAGGATAGTTTTCTTGGCGATGGTTAGCGCTATGAGGAGTATTTTAGAATTTATAGTTTTATCAGTGATTATTGTGAGGTCCCCCAGCAAGCAAAGGGAAGGCGACAATGGGATGTGGCAGCCAACTATAGTGGATAGTGATTGTGTGACCTCTTCCCAAAAGTGTTTGATTGGAGTGCAGTGCCAGGTTGCATGGATGTATGTATGTGTAGAGTTTTGATTGCAATGTGTGCAAACTTCTGATGTGAAACCCATTTTAGCTAATCTATTGCCTGTGTAATGTGTTCTGTGGAGTATTTTGTATTGTATTAACTGAAGATTCGCATTTTTGGACATGAGATAGATGTTTTTACAGATTTGGGTCCAGAAGTTGGCATCAGGGGCTATTGAAAGATCGTTTTCCCATTTTATTGTTGGTAAGTATATAGCCTGAAGTTTATTTGAGATAATTTTGTATATTTTAGAGAGCAGTTTCTTTGGAGAGAAAATGTTGACCATGTCTGATATTGCCGGTGGAAGTTCTAAATTTGTATCTCTGATGTTTATTTTTGCCAGTACAGAAGATTTGATTTGTAGGTATTTTAAAAATTCGTTGTTCCCGATGCCATACTCCTGAGCCAGTTGTGGAAATGGTTTAAATGTGTTGGATTTGAAAATATGCTTAATGTGGGTGATACCCCTTTCCGCCCATGTGTGAAAATTCAATGTTTTTTTATTGCTTATAAAGTCACGGTTGTTCCATAGTGGAGTGAGGTTAGATGGAGCTAGTGTAGAGTTTGTGATTTGGTGAAATTTCCACCAGGCTGTCAGAGTGGTGGCTATAGTTACTGCATTAAAACATGTGTGTTGTTTAATTGATTTGGTGAGGAACGGTATGTCAGCTATATTTAGTTCTTTGCATAGTGATTGTTCTATATCTAGCCATATAATATCAGATTGGGTGGGGTGAATCCATTTGTATATGTATTGCAGTTGGTTAGCCATTGAGTAATATTGGAAATTTGGTGCTTCTAGTCCTCCTTGAACCTTACTCTTTTGTAGTGTAGTGAGTTTTATCCTTGGCGTTTTATTTTTCCAGTAGAAGCGAGTTATAATGGAGTCTAGTGATTTAAACCAGGTGAGTGTGGGGTGGGTTGGGATCATTGAGAATAGGTAGTTCATTTTTGGTAGAATCGTCATTTTTATTACTGTTATTTTAAAAATACTGTTTCTGGCATTCAATTCCATCTGCGCTGCCTGGATCCATCTGCCACCAGTATTTTGGAAACTCCTTCCATTCGCCTTTTGCTGAACGGGATCAAAAGACATTCTCCACAAGGCAATGATAAATGTCTCCCTTTTACACTGCCTTTGGTTAAACAAATCATATCAAAATTACGGGATGGGTGTTTTGGGTCATACACGAATCAATTGTTAGAAACAGTCATTCTCACAGCTTTTTTTGGTTTTCTAAGGGGTGGTGAAATTTCTTCACGCACTTGTTCTTTTGACCCAAATCTCAATCTAACAATTTCCGATGTCTCAATTCACGATCACCAATTCACATTATATTTAAAACACTCCAAAACTGATAAAAACCGTGAAGGCGTTATTGGGTACATCTCTGAGTCTAACACTGCTTTTTGTCCTCTGATTTCCATGCTGTTCTATTTGAGGTACCGTGCAAGTGCTAATCCGCAGGAACCGTTGTTCGTCACGCAGGCAGGGAAAACAATGTCCAGAACCTGGTTTTCTTGTCACCTACGCCTCCTTTGTCAATTCTGTGGACTGCCCCCGGACCGCTATACTGCTCATTCTCTGCGCATCGGCGCAGCAACAACAGCGGCTGCATCCGCTCTGGTTTCAACCCTTAAAGCCATGGGACGGTGGTCTTCTGCTGCTTACGAAAGATACCTCCGTCCCGATGTTCGGGCTATTCTTAACGCACAGAAAGCCATGAGTTCAGTTCTCTGATTTGTTTCGCTAAATAAATTTATAATCACTATTTTGCTATAGCACTCTCCTCATTAATGTCCCTGAATGAGCGACCTGTTAATTTTCATCCCAGTTCGTCTCGAATGTGGATATCTCCACACACCGTAGTCCGTCAAGTAGTTCAAGACAGATAGATTATAATCTATGTAACAACATGTTTAAGTTTGCGTCATTCCAATAATTCATACATTTTAATTGTAGCCCAGACGACACCGATCGAGTATTTATTTATTATTTATTTTGGGGGGAATTATTTATTTTAGCTCGTCTAGTCAATTAATCATCCTCTGTATCACAGAGGATTGCCAGGTGTGGTTTTGTTTTGGGGGATATTTTAGTTCTCACAGTCCTAAACTGTGTGAGCGTTCCCTAATGCTGCTGCTGCTGTCCTCTGACTCCCTGCTATTTCATGGTGCTCATGAAAGGTCAGAGGACTCCCTGAACAGAGCCATACCGCCAAATTTCAATTCAGGAACATCTACTATTGCCGGTCCATTTCCAGTTGTGGAGATTAAAGCGGAGGAAAACCGAGGAAAACGGGATTATGGCAGAGTCTTCAAAATTTACTGTCCTCCAGTCTTTGAAATGAAACGTACATACGTTTAGATGTAATTTTATATATAGTTATATTTATTTAATATAATTTTAAAAAGAAGCATAAACACAACGAGGGGTGTCTGTTTTATCTGTTTTTGTGACTAACATTTCTTTAGTATAACCATGGAGTATAAAATTCAATATAAATTCTCGGTATTGCATTGGACTCGAGCATCCCTAATGCTTCACTGGAAATACCGCCGTGCACAGAGCCCATGGCCAAAGCTCAAACAAAGCGCACCATTTAAAGCTCATTCAGTTTGCTCAATACATGCTTGCTGCTCGCTTCTGCCCACCACCTCCCCAGCTCCTCCTCAGACATGACGTGGCATTTGTTATGTCACGTTGCCACTCTGTTCACGGGGGATATTTTAGTTCTCACAGTCCTAAACTGTGTGAGCGTTCCCTAATGCTGCTGATGCTGTCCTCTGACTCCCTGCTATTTCATGGTGCTCATGAAAGGTCAGAGGACTCCCTGAACAGAGCCATACCGCCAAATTTCAATTCAGGAACATCTACTTTTGCAATGCATTTAATAATTTCTAAGAAAAAAAAAAAAAAATTCATTACAAATTTTTGTCTGTGTGTTCTTGACTTAATGGACCTGACAGAAATGCCATTAACCCCAGTGACGGTTAAGTTTAGGGATGGGGTTGAGGTAAGTCATATATTTATATAATGTTAAGTCAACGGCATTCATAAACACGCTGAAAAGTGATTATGCGTCTTGATAGCACGCAAAAAATGGAAATACAAATTGGCATGTCATACACATGCTACTTCATGAGATCAGTCTGCTATTTTCACATTTCCATCCTTCCATGTCACAGGAGGTACCCGAGGTTCGCTTTCAGGGGGGAAGCTTACCAATATCGGGTTTTTCTGTTCGCCCCGCTCAGATTGCGCCCTCTGTGCAGACTGGCGCATCAGATTATTCTTTGGTCCCAGGGAAAAATACTGTCTATCAGAGCAATGTATATTCTGGGGGTTCAGAATCAGGGAGCAGACATCCTGTCGAGGCAGGGGCTGAGCCCCGGGGAATGGAGACTTCATCCAGAGGTGGTGAAGTCGATATGGGAGAGATTTGGACCGATGGAAGTGGATCTATTTGCATCTCAAGAGACGTCCCACTGTCCACCAGTGCTGGAAAGAGTACTGACAAATTGTACTTAAGTAAAAGTATTGCTACTTAAGTAATAATTTACTTGAGTACAAGTAGAAGTACTGAAATATAATATGACTCAAGTAAGAGTAAATAAGTAGTTTGCTTAAAAACTACTCGTTACAAAGCACTTTAGTATTTTTCTATTTTTACCAAAAATGGGGAGATGATAGCGAAATGGAGCGCTAAACGCTCTCATGTCATCTGTTTCATTCATACTGAAGGCCCAGAACTGATGCATAGAAGTATTAAACTTACACATTTCAGGAAATGCCTTATATGGATGTAATAACATGCAAATATTAAACACATTATAAATATGACAAACACATTATAGCTATAATATATATGTGTTTATCAAACTATCAGGTATTTTCAAAAGAATGATGTATGTCTTTAAAGGGATAGTTCACCCAAAAATGAAAATTAGCGCACGATTTACTCTCCCTCAAGTCATCTTAGAAGATATGACTTTCTGCTTTCAGTCGAATACATTCAGAGTTATATTAAAAAATGACCTGGCTCTTCCAAACTTTATAATGGCAGTGAATGACTGGAGAAAATTTGAAGCCCAAAAAAGTGCATCCATCCATGATAAAAGTGCTCCACATATAGACTACTAGCTTTCTCTGTTTTCAAGAGCATTTTTTAGTACTAATTATGAAAAGTAAGTCCAGGTAAGATCATTTAAAAGTTTTGATTTGAATCATTCATAATTGAAAGCAAAGAAGGTTAATTGAGAGGTTCGATAAAAAAAAGGTATGAAAAAACAACAACAACAACAACAAAAAAACAGTATAAATAAAAGATTCCCAGTAAAAAAAATGAAGTGGGGTATGGTTAACATGTTAAATTAAATAATCTTTTTTTTGTTGTAGCCTACCGAAAATGTGCTGGGAGCCCACTGTTGCTATAGGAACGAACTACACTTTCACATGCATCCGATTGACAGATAAATCATGCGGTCTTATTTCAGTTTTTTCAGCTTTGTAATAAGTTTTCTTCATATATTTAGTTTAACTCTATTGTTAAACAGGGCGATTTTTACCATTTATTGAACTGTGTGCATGTATTTTAGACACTTACATTGATCTTGCTCCGTCCATGCAATAACTGCGTCCATGTTATGAGCTGAGCTTTTTTATTTACTTCAACTGCTCAGTGCTCTGGTATTATCAGTGGTATGGCCCATTTCAGTAGTTGCCATAATTAAATATGAGCAGAATACTCACTTGCATTCACTGAAATATTGAAACGTTAGCGATACTGTTTCAAAACACGAGTGCCAGTGATTGAATGTTAAAGCGCGGTTTGAACGCCCCGCCCCCCAGCTGAACTAGAGGTTTTGATTGGTTTTGCACTCGAGTCAGACCTTTCTGTTATTGGCTGAAGGGCTTCAGATCTGTCTGTTATTGGCTGAACTGCTTCAGATGTGTCTGTTATTGGCTGAAGCAGGGCTCCACCGCAGTAGTTTGAAAAGTGTGTGTCAAATGTAAGCTTGCCCTGTGGCTCCGTCAGCACCTTTGTCAAAGTACTTTGTACTTTTTATGAAAAATAAATGTAGAGAAGTTGAATAATTTATTTTTATTTTACTCAAGTAAGAGTAAAAGTACCACAATTTAATTATACTCAAGAAAGTAGAAAAAAATCAAAAAATCTACTCAAGTACTGTAACGAAAGTATTTGTAATTAGTTACTTTCCACCACTGCTGTCCACTTTGGTTCTCCCTCCCACATCCAGCACCACTGGGGTTGAATGCCATGGTACAGGCCTGGCCGAGGCTTCGCCTGTACGCATTTCCCCCGATTGCTCTGCTCCCGGGAGTCCTGGAGAGGGTCCGTCAAGAGGGCATCAGTCTACTTCTGGTTGCCCCAATGTGGCCGACCCGAGTATGGTTTTCAGACATAAAATCACGCCTGATAGCTCCACCATGGCAGATTCCTCTGAGGAGGGATCTGTTGTCTCAGGCGGAGGGCACAATCTTCCACCCTCACCCGGAGCTGTGGAAGCTGTGGGTCTGGCCTCTGAGGGGGTTCAGTACCTAAATGCTGGTCTATCAGCCGGAGTGGTTGAAACCATACTTAGCTCTAGGGCTCCATCTACTAGGAGATTATATGGCCTCAAGTGGAATGTGTTTGTCACTTGGTGTAGAGAACATGAGTTAGATCCAGTAAACTTCCCGGTGGCTTCAGTTCTGGAATTTCTTCAAGATCGTTTCTCTGCAGGTCTCTCCCCTTCCACGCTTAAGGTGTACATGGCTGCCATTGCTGCTTTCCACACACCGTTAAAGTCCCTGTAAAGTCAAAATTAAGTACAGTATGTGTTCTGAGTTTGTCACACCACAGAAAAAATGTGTTATTAGCCAGCCAGCCAAATTTGAATGATAAAAATAGCCGGCAAGTACATAAAATAAGCTATCAAAATCTGTTCTCAAACGCTGGGGGCGTGTTCGCTGGCTGTGCTGAAACCACGCCCACTAGCGGGAAAGCTGTCGACGGTGATATTAGGTGAAACTGCTTTCACGACGGGAGGATGAACACTGAGGCGGGAGATAGTCGTTTTGGCCCTGTTCACCAGTAATAGAGTGAACAGTTGTCTCTGAGGAAAGTTTATAAAACGATCCTGTGTAAAATGATCACTACAGAGGCGGGTGTTGGCGGTGATCCTCAACTCTTCATCAAGGTTGACTCTCTAAAAACCTCTTCTTGATGTGATCGTTTTTAGGGAATTTAAATGAAGATACCGATCTGTTTCGTACATGATCGCATCCAGGTAGCCTATGCATGTCCGTGTCGAAGGCATAGCTAGGCTCAGCTGTAGTAACTAATAGTATTGACAGCATGACAGTCACTCGCGATTGAGTGGTGAATGCGAATGTGCTCGGGGAGTGTTATTGTGTGTTAGGGGAGAGATCAGACTCTGTGCGTCATCAAATAGGGGCGTTTCAGGAGCTCATGGGATCCAGTGCGTCATCGAGCCCTGTTTAAGCCCCGCCCAAACAATCCGCAAAATTGCAATGGTGAAAAACTGTTTAACAGTCTAACTCCACATTTCAGTACTTCACAGTTCACAGTCTTTGTAATGTGTTTTAGCAATACATATGTAACATTTATAATGTGTTTAG
The DNA here is from genome assembly GCF_988280905.1 of Pimephales promelas. Classification (NCBI taxonomy): domain Eukaryota; kingdom Metazoa; phylum Chordata; class Actinopteri; order Cypriniformes; family Leuciscidae; genus Pimephales; species Pimephales promelas. The sequence continues at coordinate 15,510,159 of NC_142769.1, forward strand.
AACTTTTTTGTAGAATTGCCTTTACAGGGACTTTAAGTGATGGGCCTCTGGGGAGAGACCAGTTGGTCATTCGGTTTCTCCGTGGTACTTGGAGGATGAGAGCGGCAACCAGATCCAGGGTCCCTGCCTGGGACCTGGCAATAGTTTTGTAAGGTTTATCCCTGGCCCCCTTCGAACCTCTAGGGTCGGCTTCGCCTAAGGATTTAACGCTAAAAATGGTATTTTTCTGAGCTATTACCTCACTTAAGAGGGTGGGAGATCTCCAAGCCCTGGCAGTGACATCAGTTTGCTTGGAGTTTTCCCCTGGCAGAGTAAAGGCCTTTTTGCAACCAAGTCCGGGCTACGTGCCTAAAGTTCCATCTAATACGGCTCGATCTACAGTCCTTCAGGCATTCCATCCTCCACCTCATGTGTCGGCAGAAGAAGAGAAGCTTCATTTGCTCTGCCTTGTCAGAGTTTTGAATGTGTACCTTGAGAGGTCCTCTTCTTGGAGAAGGTCGGACCAATTATTAGTATGTTTTGGGTCACCTAAGAAGGGGCTTTCGGCATCCAAGCAAACTATTCGTAATTGGATTGTTCAGGCTATTACTGCGGCTTACAAGGTGCGCGACTTGCCTTCACCTTTAGCTGTGAGAGCTCATTCAACTAGAGGCATGGCTTCCTGTAGGCCCTTCTTTCGGGAGTACCTCTACAGGAGATCTGTGTGGCAGCCGGCTAGGCTACTCAACATACTTTTATTAGGTTCTACAGTCTACAACTTCGCACACGTGCTCAGTCCTTGCTGAGTGCCTAAACATTTTCACTCCGGGACAGGCCTATTCGGCACGTGGCCTAGTGGGCACTCGTTCCCCAAAGTGTCGATTCTCGACTCAGTGTATAGTTCCCTCGAAAGGGAACGTCTCGGGTTATGACTATAACCCTTGTTGTACGACTGCACCCATGAGGTTTAGAGAAGCATGCAAAAAGAGGGAAGAGTGAATAAATGTTTACCTGCTCAACAAAAAGTCAGCCGTGTCAGTGTTGGTTTTCAGTCCCAGATCTCCCTGAAGCTTCCTCCAACGGTCGATGGTGTATCCTATATTTATCCTACTTAGAGTCTGGCATTCTTCACATTTCTTTTTAATCTCTGCTCTTTCCTCCACAGACTTTGGCTTTCGTCCAAACTTTACAGTAGGGGCAAGCAGGGGCCGCTTGCTGCTGTCGTTTATATTTTTATCCATTGCTGATCTGACGCTACTTAGCTAGCTACCATAGACTGTCAGCTGCTGCTTGCTCGAGCAAAGAGGGGGGCGGGGTCGGGTGCGGTTGAGTTGGAGACGTGAGCGCCAGGCACTCCACTAAACACTGTTGTTAAAACAACTGTTTTTTGTGTGAACAATGAAAGATAAACTACGTCAGAACTTTTGCACATTTCAAATTACAACCTATACAATGCCACTGAAAACCAAAGTGAAAACCACTTCTCAGAGGAAAAATATAAATGAAGAGTTCAGATGCAAAAGCCTCTAAATGCCATTTGAAATTTTCTTCTTTAATGATGATTTTTATCAAACTTGTATATTTAAGTTCAGTGATTTCACTTACATGGCAATGATAATTACCTATTAATTGTTATTTAAGTGAAATAACTGAACTTAAATATACAAGTTTGATAAAAATCATCATTAAAGAAGAAAATTTCAAATGGCATTTAGAGGCTTTTGCATCTGAACTCTTCAAATATAAAAATATCTCTCCCCAATCTCCCCCCCGGTTACATAACATCCTGGACTTGCACTACTCCACTTGCGCACTTGTGTTGCTGTTGCTGTCTTGTTTGTCCTGAAAACTGACTTTTGCACTATTATTATATTGACTGTATGCATAATTGAACGGACTTTTGCACTATTTGCACTTTGCACTATTACATTGACTGTATGCATACAGTATATGTATGCACTGAAAAAAAACGGACTTTTTGCAATATTATATTGACTGTATGCATAATTGTACTTCTCAACTCATATTTGGCTGCTCTATCTGCCTTCATAGTATATGCCTTCCCATTTTTTAGTTTTACCTATTATGTATTTGTCTGTTTTTGTCTGTACACCGTGGGATAGAGGGAAACATAATTTCAATCTCTTGTATGTCTTGACATGTGAAGAAATTGACAATAAAGCGGACTTTGACTTTGAAATATAAAAAACTTGAAATAACTAACTTGGTTGAAGCAACCTTTGACTCCTATCCAGACATACAGTGCCCTCCACAATTATTGGCACCCCTGTTTAAGATGTGGTCGAGGACTTTTAAAAATTCTCCCTTTTTTTTAAACAACATAGAATCCAAATGCAAAAAAAGAGAAAAATCCAACCTTTTATTTAAGTACATTACTTTGGTGGTAAAAAAAAAAAATTAAAAATTTAAAAAAATAAAAACTTCAAATCATGTGTCCCACAATTATTGGCACCCCTGATGTTAATACTTTGTACAACCCCCTTTTGCCAACAAGACAGCACTTAATCTCCTCCTATAACATTTCACAAGATTGGAGAACACAGAGAGAGGGATCTTTGACCATTCTTCTTTGCAAAATCTTTCTAGATCATCCAGTATCCTGGGCCCTCTCTTGTGCACTCTCCTCTTTAGCTCACCCCACAGGTTTTCGATTGGATTGAGGTCTGGGGACTGAGATGGCCATGGGAGGACCTTGAGTTTGTGACTGAACCATTTTTGTGTAGATTTTGCCACACGTTTTGGATCATTATCCTGCTGAAAGACCCAATGACGACCCATCCTCAGCTTTCTGGCAGAGGCCATCAGGTTTTTATTTAAAATGTCCTGGTAGTTCAAAGCGTTCATAATGCCATGCACCCTAACAAGGTTCCCAGGGCCTTTGGAAGAGAAACAGGCCCACAGCATCACAGATCCTCCACCATACTTCACGGTGGGCATGAGGTACTTTTCGGCATACACATCTTTTGTTTTACACCAGATCCACTTAGAGTGTTTGTTGCCAAAAAGCTCAATCTTAGTCTCATCCGACCAAAGCACACGATCCCAGATGAAGTCCCAGTACCGCTTGGCAAACTCCAGACGTTTACGTTTGTCAGTGTTAGTGAGAAAAGGCTTTTTCCTAGCATGCCTCCCAAACATCTTGTTGGCATGTAGAGAGCGTCTGATGGTTGTTTTGGAGATTTTGTGACCCCAAGATGCCAATTTTTGATGCAATTCTGTGACAGTGAGCTTAGGACTTTTTTTTACTTTTCTTAGCATCCTCCTCACAGTGCGTTGTGGCAAGATAAACTTGGGACCTCTTTCAGCCTTGTTTGTCACTGTTCCTGTTGTTTTAAACTTCTTAATGATTCCTCTAACTTTAGATATGGGGAATATAAGGTGAGTGGCTATTTTCTTGTAGCCATTGCCTGACTTATAAAGGTCATCACACATCTGCCTTACTTGAATGGTGTGTTCTCTTGTCTTTGCCATGTTGACAAATGGGTAAGAGAATTAGGCCTCTGTGTCATGTCATATTTATACCCCAGGGAAATAGGAAGTCATGAATTACTAATTAAAAGTTCCTAGATATCCTGACCAACATTAGCAACTACAGAAAATATATATATTTTTAAAAATCAATTACATTTTTCAGCGGAATTGTTAGGGGTGCCAATAATTGTGGGACACAGGATTTGAAGTTTTTATTTTTCTAAATTTTTACATTTTTTTTTTACCACCAAAGTAATGTACTTGAATAAAAGGTTGGATTTTTCTCTTTTTTTGCATTTGGGTTCTATGTTGTTTAAAAAAAAGGGAGAATTTTTAAAAGTCCTCAACCACATCTTAAACAGGGGTGCCAATAATTGTGGAGGGCACTGTATCTTAATTTGGGAATATTCCCAGACTTCTTTGCAAAAATGTTCCAGATCTGTTCAACTGTGAGGGCATGTCTTGTGCATGGGCCTCTGGGTTTCAGGTCTTGGCTTTGGCTGAACTGTTTCAAAACATTATTCTTTAGATTCTTTCAAATACGCATAACCGGCTCACATTTGCAACATGAACGACAGGCAACACATATGGGCAAGTAGTGACCTAAATAATTTATTCAACGAAATATAATTAACAAAGGTATTCAACCAGTCAGTAGTCAGGATTGGTGGAAGTCAGCAAGTCAGTAATGAAAGCATGCATAAAAGTGGACTGTAAGCTCAAGGTCTGAAATGAATGCAAACAAATAAATAAAGCAAATGAAAAACTACTATATCAGCTGCTCAGTCAAGCACAGTCATCAGTGCTGCAGTTCTTATAGCTCCAAGAATGAGCCTCAGGTAGAACCTGAGAAAAAAAAAGTTTTCTTTCAGTCATATAATGCAGTTTTATGGGGTTCACCCTGGGTCCACCTGAAAAAGCATGCACAGAGAAGTCCAAATTAAACATGATTTAATGACTCGTAAATGTAAGTACACATTGATGGCCTAAGACACGAAACGAGCGGTTTGTGTGAGAAAACGAACAGTATTTATATCGTTTTTGCCTCTTTTAACCCCAGCCACGTCCAAGTGATCTGAAGGCACGGGCGATTCTCTCTGTGCATGCGCCGGAAAGCGCCGGAAGTGATCTCTCGCGCTTGTATGTCACTCATTGTGTTTACACAGAGATTTCGGAAGTTTTACCTTTCACTGTGAAGATTTTAGTATCGGAATCATCTTCCATTACAATTTCCTAAACATATACAGTATCCTGTATATGTTTATAAAATCCGAAATCTCTGTGTAAACTCAATGAGTGACGTAGATGTGCGAGAGATTACTTCCGGCGCTTTCCGGTGCATGTGCAGAGAGAAGCGCCCATGTCTTCAGATCACTTGGACGTGGCTGTGGTTACAAGAGGTAAAAACGATATAAATACTGTTCGTTTTCTCACACAAACTGCTCGTTTCGTGTCTTAGGCCATCAATGTTTACTTAGTTTAACGAGTCATTAAAACGAGTTTAATTTGGACTTCTCTGTGCATGCTTTTTCAGGTGGACCCAGTGAACCCCTTAAAACTCCATTATATGACTGACAGACAAGAACGGTTTGACCTAAAAAGACCAAAATTCAAAATACTGTGGAAACAAAGACACCTGCATCTTGGATGCCCTTGAGGTAAGCTAAAACATATCAAAAATTAATTTCAAAGTGAACTATCCCTCTAAATGCATCATTATGTATTAATATGAGGAGTCTCCACATGAAAAAGATGCAGCATTTGTCAGGTCACATTCACGAAAGGTTACGTTTTGCTAATGCCTGTTCACCTGCTTTGAGAATGCTTGCTATTAAACTTCATTGAGAACTTTTATTCATCTGTCTTTGTCTCTCTCCCTGCAAGCACATTTTGATAATAGCAACTGAATTTAGGCTAATAGTTTGTTGACCTTTAACTTTATTAAAGGTGTGCAAGTAAGGGCTCCCTATATAGTATATAGCATTAGCAGATATTTTTTAATTTTTTTAAAAAATTTTATAATTAAGACGCTTTTAATTATAATTAAATTCATTTAAAGACAGACAATTTTAATAAACCACTGTTTAATATGAAAATAATAAGCAATTTTAGTTTACTGTTACACCCCTATTATTTATCTGACAGCACTGACACTATGTTGAGAACTGAGCTGGACAATGACATCACTGTTTCTGCAACACCTCCTAGCGACCTAATAGCAAGCCACTACCGACATGCAGTGAAAACATCTTTACAGGCAATATCTTCCCGACAGGTGTGGTTTCTTCCACCTTCCACTCTAATTATGGCATGGGGTTTAGGTCCATAAATAGAGAAGACAGGCATTTTAGTGTTTAGAGTGAAGTAACTTCTGTGAAATTGATTGCTATAATTGTGCATAACTCATTTGCACTCAAGTGGAAGTAATTTAAATTGCTAGAGCTGTTAATAGTTGTTGCAAAGTGGTTTGCAAATTGGAACGATCTCTATTGAACCGTTCAAAGGTCCCAGTTCTGTGTGATGCAGGGGCGGAGTGGGACCAAAAAATCTATCGGGAAATTTCGTAGACCATCGGCCCTCGTCGCCGGCACGATTAGCCAATAGCATTTACAGTTTTACTGATTTAAAGGGAACTTTGTTGTACTAGTATGCTGGAGTAAAGTTAATAAATGGTCGTTCTTTCCCATAGTACTTTCTAAAAGTAGTTGGGTGGACTCGATCAAAAATTAAGACCCATGAACTGCTCGTTGAACAAAGAAAAAACATTAATTTGTACCAGGACAATAAAGAGGGCTCAAATATTTTTTTAGTTATGAGAGTCTCAGTTTGCATTACATTATCAATGGTGTTTTAGGATGCCAAACAATTATTATAATAATGTAATAATGATTTATAATTATTCCTATGACGTACTGTAAAATTCATTTATAGCCTATAAATGTGTAAATGAAAATGAGTATTTCAAAAGTATATTTTAACCTACATTACACTATAATATAGGAAAATTAAAATACTTTTGTCCTAATTTCTTCACTTGCAAGAAAAAACACATGGGGTAAAAATTGTATACTTAATTTTGTTATAACTAGTTTGTAATAATTGTATTGGTTAAGTCATAACCATATAGTTTATTCAGAATATCCTTTGCTTAGGTAAACCCTTTCACGCTTTTTTTCGCTTTTATAAACCAATTGACAACCACTTCTACTGTTGAGCCCTTCACTCTGATAACATTCTGATACTTATGTGCCACAAGGAAATCAAAACAGATCACATCTGATTCTAACAAATATGTACTCACCTCATGCTTCATACACACAGAGAATGCATTGTTACATTGGAAAGTAAAAGTATTTACACTTCTGTATGGCTTGAAGCTACAATATGTAACTTTATTGGCCACAAGAGCAGGGGCGGAGCTACATGGTGGCCAGGGGGGGCCACGGCCACCATTGGTCAAGGCTCGGCCCCCCTGCCGGCCCCCCCTCCCAACCTCACGGGAAAATAAATTTAATAATAATAAAAAATAAAAACTCCAGTAACGGTCTAAAAAGGAAGCTGAAATGTATGCATTTTTTAATCAAGTCATTGATTTGTCACTTGTTGGGTCTCGTCCCCATCAACAGTGCGAGACATAACGTGCCTGCATTCTGACAGCGCTTGGGCTGTTTACACCTGGCCACTTCATGCGTTTTCTCAGATCGGATAGCTATCTGATTTATCAAAACGATTCCATTTACACCTGGTCAGATAAATGTGTTTTTGCAAAATGGATATAAATCCGATCTTCAATTCCCGCGTTATATACAGATTTAATGAAGTGCACGTCACCGAAAGCAACAGATATGAGCTGGATTTTATTGATCCTCGGCTAATTTCAGAATCAGCAAAGACTGTGATAAGAGAGAGCGGCAACAGAACTGGTAAGATCATTTCGTTTCTTTACTTTTAATGAAGATGGTAGTGTTAATCGTCTGCGACTTACTTTCACTTTGATTTGCGATAGATTGCGGCGCGTTGGCTTGCGTTCAGCCGCTCATCTGAGGTGATGATGCGCGTCGCAGTAGCGTCGTCATATCTGACTAAAATAGCATGACATGTAGCCTGTAACACGCTCTCACGCGTTTCTTTTTTTAGCATTTTTGGGAGTATTAACATTTACATATGTGGTTTCAAGAACAAGATGCATTTACACTTGTCCAGTTTCGTCTGGAATGCGGCCCAGACCACCTTCTGAAGTGGTTTGAGTGATCGGATTCAAATCCGTCTCGAATGCGTTTCGGAGGGCATTTACACCAGGTCTTTTCACGATCGGATAGCTATCCGATCACAGAAAACGCATGAAGTGTCCAGGTGTAAACGGCCCCTATAATAGCATAGGGTTCTTTAATCAACTCCGAAGGACATTTTATGCTAAAAAAGGTTCAAAACTGACAAGAAAGAACCATTTTGGCTAAAGGGGCTATTATTCATTCATATATTACATTATTCTGCAACATTTGTAGTTGTTATTAAATTATTGTTTATTAAATTGTTGTAGTAACTTAATATCACATTTTAATCATGCAGATTTTTAGAGGATAAAAATAAATGGCACTCTTCGTCTGATATTGATTAATTACATTTTTTAATCACCATATATTGAATTTTGTGATCATTCACATGCATTGCATTTTAAGGGTTCCGAAATACGTAACGCTTTAGAACCTTTTAAGGTTCTATATTGAACCTTTTCTTCTAAGAGTGTAATTGTTACAGCAGACACAAAGCGAACAGAACATTTCAGGGTAACACTTTAGAATACGGTTCCTTCGTTAATGAATAACTACACAAGAACCAATGAGTAACACAATATTAACAATCTAGTAACTATTATTAACTAACAAGAAACTCTGAATAACAAACTAGTAAGTAATAGCGCACAAGATGAAAGTGGTAGTTCACTATTAAGTAATCAATAACTTCTATTTTTTTAATACTTCCCAGAGAACTACTGAAAAAGTTTATTAACAATCTAGTAACTACTATTATCTAAAATAAACTCTTATTAACGAATTAGTAAGTAATAGCTCACAGATGAAAGTGTTACTATACTTCTGTGGGAATTACTAATTATTTGGATTCGTATTATAAAGTGAAGATCATTGGAACTAACTAGTAATTACTCAAGTGTTACAAAAGACATTTTCTAAAAGTATACTAAAGTTCACCAAAAATCTCAAACGGTTGCACAAATCATGACTAGATCATGTAGTAACACTTGAGTCATTACTAGTTAGTTCCAATGATCTTCAATTTATAATACGAATCCAAATAATTAGTAAGTAATAGCTCACAGATGAAAGTGTTACTAGATACTTCTGTGGGAATTACTAATTATTTGGATCCGTATTATAAAGTGAAGATCATTGGAACTAACTAGTATATACTCAAGTGTTACTACATGATCTAGTCATGATTTGTGCAACTGTTGTATTATCACAAATAAATTGGATGTTGCACTTAAAATGCAATGGTTTACCTAAATAAATTATCGCCTAATATGACAATTCATATTGTGTCTTTCTGTCATTTGCACTAAAAACATCCCTGTCTCATGTTAAGGTCCCTAACCCCTCACATAATGATGACACATTGCACTCGCACATTTATCAATTAGACATTATTAGTGTCATAAGGGAGTTCAATCCATTGTTTATGGCCTGAGGAGCCGCGTGTGAGTTTTAGTAATAGTAGTTTTTGACAATCAAGTGCCACCCCAAATAAAAGACTGGCACAAGCTGGCCCCCCCAGAAATAATGTCCTGGCTACGCCCCTGCACAAGAGGGCGCCGTTTCCAACAATAACAAAGGCGAATGTATGTGACGCAGTGACAAGCTGAATGATGGGACTTGCTGTCAAGCTGATGGATCTAATAATGTTTAAGGATCAGTAAAAACACTCATGTTTTTTAACATTACAGTGGTATGAAGCAGGTCACGATTGCTAATAAGATGCATATATCACACGCGAGTCCCGTGGATATAAAGGAATAAGGAAATTTCATCCTATTGAACTACACGCATGTGCTGGATTACTCACACAGGTCAGTTTATTAGATGAATTAAACTTGTGAGGGAAACGCAGCACTGTTCCACTTGGTATAACGTTACACTATCACACTAAACGGCATTTAAATGTGTGTTGAAAGTTATAATGTTATTCTACGTGTTACTGTAGTTCGTTTGCTATACGAAACTAGCAGCTAGATCAACATAAGAATAACATACTGACCATATTCTAACATTTCATCATGTCAAGCTAACGTTATAACATTGATTTGTTTTATGTACATTTGCTCACCTGTCTAATAAAGCTGTAAAGTCGTGACTCGTAAAGTTCTGTCAAGTCCAAATTAGTCACGGGCGCTAGCTTTCTGTCGAGTGGAAGTCAGTCTCGGACACTAGCTCTCGGCATCTCAAAAACATCACGCTGATATTGATCCTCATTCTAGTTAGGGCCCAAGCCCTGAAAGGGCGAAGGCCCTATTGTTTTCCTTAGGATTATTAGGGCCCAAGCCCTGAAAGGGCGAAGGCCCTATTGTTTTCCTTAGGATTATTATTATTAGGGCCCAAGCCCTGAAAGGGCGAAGGCCCTATTGTTTTCCTTAGGATTATTAGGGCCCAAGCCCTGAAAGGGCGAAGGCCCTATTGTTTTCCTTAGGATTATTAGGGCCCAAGCCCTGAAAGGGCGAAGGCCCTATTGTTTTCCTTAGGATTATTATTATTAGGGCCCAAGCCCTGAAAGGGCGAAGGCCCTATTGTTTTCCTAACGATTATTAGGGCCCAAGCCCTGAAAGGGCGAAGGCCCTATTGTTTTCCTTGCGATTATTATTATTAGGGCCCAAGCCCTGAAAGGGCGAAGGCCCTATTGTTTTCCTTCCGATTATTTTTTTTTTTTCTTTTATTTTTCTAACGACTATTCGGGCACTTTTGGGGCCCTTAACATGCTCAAAAACTCTTGAAACTTTGCACACGGGTCAGAACCCGCGGCCATCAGGGCCGGGCTGAAGATGGTACCCGGGCGTGGCAGGGGGGCTCAACAGCGCCCCCTGGAACGGGCTCCGAACACTTGGTCCATAACTCAAACACGCTTGTATATAATATTATGAAACCCGGTACACATGTCGATCTCATTGTTTCATATATACTTCGCACTTTTACTTTTTACCCCAGCCCAACAGGAAGTCGGCTATTTAGGGTTGTTCGTAAAACACTCGCAATGGAATTTTAAATACTCCTCCTAGAGCTCTGATCCAAATTCGACGAAATTTCGGTCAGCGTGAAGTCAAGGCATTGAAGATGAAAGTTTGCGAGGGGATTTTTGATATCTCGAACGGTTTGGCCGTGGCGAGGAAACGAAATTATGGCGAGAAACGTGAAACAGAAAGTGTGTCATAACTTCAGCATACATCAACCGATCTTGATGAAACTTCAGCAGTGTGTTCGCTGTAAGAGGACGATCACATGGATGTGACTATTGTGAGTCAAAGTTATAGCGCCACCAACTGGCAGCAGGAAGTGTGTCATTTTCAAAATGTTTTGAAATCACCCTCTAATTTTTAGTCGATTTGCTTCAAACTTAATCTGTATACTGCAAATACACAGCAGATGAAGACCTGTGAATGGATTCTTGATATCTTTGAAACTGTTGCCGTGGCAACGCATCAAACTTAACCATTCTTTTAGGATGCTTTTGAGACCCTTAGCATGCTTTAAATTGCATGAAACTCGACAGACACATCACATTTATTAGCCAGTAGACATTTGCAAAGTTTCAGAAACGGGCGTGGTGAGGGCTCAGTAGCGCCACCTTTTGACAAAAGTGGGGTTGTTAGTTTTATCTACAGTTACAAAAATCGGTATGTATATTGTACTCCTCGAGCCGGACAACTTTCTAATTGACACTCATTAGCTAGGACCCACAGAAAGTCAGATATGTTTGTTTGAATGTAGAGAAAATCTCAGAATTTTGCCAGTCTCTCAGTGTCCCTCTGTGTGAGTGAGAGGAGGGGCGCCTGTCAGGTTAATTTTAACCCTTTATTTGCTGTGTGCGACTTCTCTGGCATTTTCGGGGGCCTTAACATCCTCGAAAACTCTTGAAACTTTGCACACGGGTCAGAACCCATGGCCATCAGGGCCGGGCTGAAGCTGGTAACCGGGCGTGGCAGGGCGGCTCGACAGCGCCCCCTTGACTGGGATTCGAACATTTGTCCATAAATCAAACACACTTGCATGAATTAATATGAAACTCGGTACAATTATAGATCACATCAGGCCAAACAACTTTCGTGCTCTAAGTTTTATGACAGTTCAAATGGAAGTTATTTATGAATTATGAATTATGGGTTGTTTGAATAATTGTCCTAGGAGAAATACATCAAATTACAACGCATGTGTTTACCAATCACAACCAAACTCGGTGTGCATGAAGTCAAGACATTGAGGATGCTCAATTCCGGACGGATTTTTGATATCTCGAACGGTCTGGCCGTGGCGAGGAAATGAATTTTATGACTAAAAAAGGACACATAAAGTGTGTTATAACTTTGCTCAATTTACCTACAGTTACAAAACTTACCACGTATATTGTTCTCGTCAAGCCGATCAACTTTCCAATTTAAAGTCATTCGCTCTGAGCAACAGAAAGTCAGATATTGTAGTTTGAATGGATTTATTTCCCCTGCGATTCTCTCTCTTTCTCTCTCTCTCTCTCTCTCTCTCTCTCTCTGTGTGTGTGTGTGTGTGGGTGTCTGTGTGGGGAGGGGAGGGCTGTTGTCTGTGTTTATGTGTGTGTGTGTGTGGCTGGCTGCGATTTTTCCTACAAGTCCTTGTCTCTAAGTCCTTGTCTTTTTGCATAACAATTTCGCATAACAATATTTTTAAATGACAAAATAGGCATATAACCCCCATCTTTTAAATGTATAGTTTGCTTTAAATAAAAGTAAGATTGTATTTGTAATTGAAGTTGAATGAATTTAAAATTCATGTGCTATATTTCAATATATTTGTTTTCCTTAAGATTGTAAAACACTAACTTCATTCTTATCTGAATTACAAATATTTGTTTCTGTATAAAATAATACTCTGACTAAAAACACATTTGATGTTTGTTTTTTTTTGTTTTTTTATTTACATGTATTTGTGTGTGTGTGTGTGTGTGTGTGTGTGTATAAAGTGCAGGGGTTTTTTTAGATAAAGTAGAATTTCTATAACTATGTGTTGAACTAATAAATCACTCTTGTGTGTGTTAAACACAATCTACTTAATACAGACAACTTCATTATAAAGATAAATAACAAATCCAAAAAATATATGATTATAATCTATGACAAAAAAGCCATTACAAACTATATTAATCGAAAATACACATTGCTCTTTGTATTGTTGTAAAATATTCATGAAAAACAAGATAACAAAAATCAAAAAGATAAATTATTTTAGATATAGCCATGTTTTAAATGTATAGCAGAGATGTTAATTGAGGCAGCAACATACAAACTTTCTAGAACAACATGGACCTGGATAGCTGGTTTTTATGGAGGACAGTGAAGAGGAAGAGGGTGCAAATCAAACAGCTCATTCTCAGACTACACAGCAAACAGCTTAAGTTTTTAGTGCTTTGTTTGAGGTTTTTAGTGCTCTGTCCTATCTATTATCAACATATAATAGATGGAACAGAACAAGAAAGGCAATTAATAATCTGTCATTGCGTCACTGCATTATGATATGAAAGGCTCAGTACAGTGTGGCACAAAACGCTTATGCGCATCCCGAGTGGAAAATGATGCGCTTAAAGCCACATGGAGTTACAGCGCACAGCGCATCGAGTCCGCATTGATACAAGCTCTACAATACACTTCTTTTTGATAGTCAAAGCGGGGGTTACGTTTTTACACGTCGTACAGAATAACCCTAAAGGCACCAAGGTGGCGGTGCCACCGGCTTCATATTAAATATAAATATAGCTGTGAGCAGCGATAAAGGGCCAAAGCCGGCGGTACCACCATCCCAGTGCCTTTGGGTAACTAAAGGCATCGGGGTTGCGGTGCCACCGGCTTGGGCCCGCAATCGCTGCTCGCAGCTATATTTATTATTATTATTTATACGACTATTTGGGCACTTTTGGGGCCCTTAACATGCTCAAAAACTCTTGAAACTTTGCACACGGGTCAGAACCCGCGGCCATCAGGGCCGGGCTGAAGATGGTACCCGGGCGTGGCAGGGGGGCTAGACAGCGCCCCCTGGAACGGGGTCCGAAAACTTGGTCCATAAATCAAACACGCTTGCATGTAATAATATGAAACTCGGTGCACATATAGATCTCATCGTTCATATATACCTCATACTATTACTTTTTACCCCAGCCCAACAGGAAGTCGGTTATTTAGGGTTGTTCATAAAACACTCGCAATGGAATTTGAAGTACTACTCCTAGAGAATTCAAACACACGGCACGAAACTCGGTCAGCATGAAGTCAAGGCATTGACGATGAAAGTTTGCGAGGGGATTTTTGATATCTCGAACGGTTTGGCCGTGGTGAGGAAACGAAATTATGGCGAGAAACGAGAAACAGGAAGTGTGTTATAACTTCAGCATACATTAACTGATCTTGATGAAACTTCAGCAGTGTGTTCACTGTAAGAGGACGATCACATGGATGTGACTATTGTGAGTCAAAGTTATAGCGCCACCAACTGGTAGGAGGAAGTGTGTCACTTTCAAAATGCTTTGAACTCACCCATTTATTTTTACCCGATGTGCTTCAAACTTAATCTGTATAATGTAAATACATAGCAGATGAAGACCTGTGAATGGATTCTTGATATCTTTGATACTGTTGCCGTGGCAACGCATCAAACTTTAAAATTCTTTTTTTTTATGATTTTGAGTCTCTTAGCGGCTTTTGGGGCCCTTAACGGGTTTGAAAACTCTTGAAACTTTGCACACAGGTCAGATCCCACAGCCATCAGAGCCGGGCTGAAGATGGTACCTGGGTGTGGCAGGGGGGCTAGACAGCGCCCCCTGGAACGGGGTCCGAACACTTGGTCCATAAATCAAACACGCTTGCATGTAATAATATGAAACTCGGTACACATGTTGATCTCATCGTTTCATCTATACCTCACGCTCTTACTTTTTACCCCAGCCAAACAGGAAGTCGGCTATTGAGGTTTGTTTGTAAAACGCTCGCAATGGAATGTGCAATACTCCTCCTAGAGAATTCAAACACACGGCACGAAACTCGGTCAGCATGAAGTCAAGGCATTGAGGATGAAAGTTTGCGAGGGGATTTTTGATATCTTGAACGGTTTGGCCGTGGCGAGGAAACAAAATTATGGCGAGAAACGTGAGACAGGAAGTGTGTTATAACTTCAGCATACATTAACTGATCTTGATGAAACTTCAGCAGTGTGTTCACTGTAAGAGGCTGATTACATGGATGTGACTATTGTGAGTCAAAGTTATAGCGCCACCAACTGGCAGCAGGAAGTGTGTCACTTTCAAAATGCTTTGATATCACCCTCTTATTTTTAACCGATTTGCTTCAAACTTCATCTGTATAATGTAAAAATACAGCAGATGTAGACCTGTGAATGGATTCTTGATATCTTTGATACTGTTGCTGTGGCAACAAATCAAATTTTAACATTCTTTTTTGATACTTTTGGGACTCTTAGCATGCTTGAAATTGCTTGAAACAGATAGATACAGATAGCTCGACAGATACATCACATTTATTAGCCAGTAGGCATGTGCAACTTTGGCAAAAGATTAAAGTAATGTCAAAAAAGTAAACAGTAAACACTAAAAGCCTCATATCTTCTAAAAATGTAATTATACATCATTTGTTTCTAAATTAAATTATACAAATATTATAATGAAACCAGTTTTTCCCTTTTTTCATTTAAGAATTATGTTTACGTTCAAAAACAGCCGGAATGGTTGTAAAATTCAGAAGAAGAAAAAATAATCTGAGTCATACGTAGTGCTATACTGCCCTCTTGTGTTCAATATCAGTTAGGCCTATTGTGTATATTCCCACCGGTTAATCAACGTGTGACTCCGCTGGGACTCGGGAACTTTTAAATCTTACTTAAAACCGAAAGTCAAAATACAGATATCCGCACAAGACATTAATGTTGTGGAGTAGAGCAAGCATTTTAAATAAATTCCTGTTAATTAGGATTGAACTAAACAGAATGAACGTTCACTCTGTTCTGCTGGTTCCTCGCTGTTGGCGCGCACAGTTATGAATGCTTGTGCAGCCATGAGTTTTAGTTTAATTTTAAAATTAGCGCAATTTCGGGATTTGTATTATTGGAATTTATTTTTTAAAAACACAATGTTGAGTTTTATTGTAACACTGTTTAATCACGCCCACGGTTATATTTTGTATATTATATATAATTATAATGTATTTCTGTATAAAATAATACTACAATAAAAAACACATTTGTGACCGACCTGATCCAGCAAAATTAGTCACAGTGACCCAAATTTAAAAATTGAGATTTTGATATTAATGGAAAGAGGACACTGTAAGCTTTCAAATGATACCTTGGTCATACCTTGAATGGTTGTAAAGATATACAGATTTGAATTCTGGTCGTCTGCCCTTTTTTTCCAATTGAAAACCTAAGAAAATCGCTTTTAAAGTTTTTTTGCCCGTTTTTTTTTTTTTTTTTTTTTTTTGATATCTTTCAAAATCCATAGCATTTTAAGGGATAAACTATTTATTTTATATAGCTTAATTTGACCAAATAGATTAATATATATAAATGCAATTTAACGAGGCTGAAACTCAACTTATTTTTAATTTTTTTGAAATAAATAATTAAAAAGTCACTTTTACAAAAATGTTCTAAAATCAGAAAGATTGAGGAGGAGTCAGAGAGAAATTCAGTTTTCATACGGATTAGCCCACATAAGCAGAGAGCAGTCTGTTTTCTTTCATTTTGAATGGTTGTGTTTAAAAGTAGGCTAGACATTTCAATATATATGTCTGTGAGGATACCTTATACGCTGACTTTCGGTTCATGAGACAAGCTTCAGTTCACGTGCCGCGCGTCTCCGCGTGATTAGGCCTAGCCTATTGTCTGCAATTTATTTCTTATTATTAAATCCTAGTAATTGGTTGATGAAACATTGATTTAAATTAAGATAATTATTTTAAAACGAAATTTACTTTAAAGAAAGGCTTTGTGCTTGCATGTTTAAGCTATGTGAAAGTTTTAGTGCTGCTTCCAGAGAACGGTCACGTTCGGATTGTTTTTCCTCATAAATGCGAACACGGAAAATAAAATAAAGATTTTATGTTCTGGAGAGAGTCAACCCTTCTTCATCCGGTGAGTATTACTTTTGGTTTGTGCAGTGTGGTTCACATAGGCCAATTTATTAAAATATTTAATTATCTGGGAATTGGATCTCCTCCATAATGCTGAAATTGCCCAATTTTAAAAAAATGTGTAATAATTTAAGTTTTGTGGTGTAAGTCTACGTA
This sequence comes from Pimephales promelas, assembly GCF_988280905.1. Taxonomy (NCBI): domain Eukaryota; kingdom Metazoa; phylum Chordata; class Actinopteri; order Cypriniformes; family Leuciscidae; genus Pimephales; species Pimephales promelas. The sequence goes on from NC_142769.1 coordinate 15,527,173, forward strand.
TTTTATAATGTTAACTTCAAATAATACTAATAGTAATTTAAAGATGTTGTAGCTAGCATTGGGTCTGGACGTGAAGGATAACTTCGGGAGTTGAAGTGTCGGTGTCGTGATTCTGTTTTCTCACACCGCGACACAGGTTCGTGGATCTGAGTGTCGCGATCGTTGCAGCCTTACATACGCTATATTCTTCTTGCAGATAAATATACTCACGCAGTTTAGGTTAGAAGCCTCCAGTGAGTTCAACGTTTCAGGGGATACCCGGGAAATGCTCAGAGGTGACGAGGGGAGTTGAGAAGAGCAATGTTTATTTCAGCGAATTTAAAGCTTTGACAACTTTAATCGTTATTTAAATACCTTTACTCAATTATCTCGACTATGAAACCCTGTGAGATTATTTTTGAATGTCTGTTCTTTGAAATTAGCAAAAAAAAAAAATATATATATATATTTTTTTTTATTTCATGGTTTTTCCACATAATCGGCCCATATCTTAAAATGGAAGGTTGCAACTTCCGACTCATTTCGCCAGAGCGGGTCACATTTGATTTTTATTTTTTAAACAATGTAATGTGTAACCTAAAAAAAAACAGATTATTTGATAAATAGTATATTTAAATCTGCATATTGTAGCCTAATATCTGCAGGGCAGCCTAGTCTTAATAAATGTATGCTTCATTTTTCATTAGTAAATTTGATCAATAAATTCAATAATTTAGAATAATAAGACACTATAGGGCTGTAACCCTAGGTAAGGCTGATCAAATTAAATCGGTTACACAATAATGTTACGAGATTGGTTCAACAGGAGTCAATTAAAAATCGCTGTAAAGAACGATACTTTTAAACATAACCCTAAATCACCATAAGGTGTCGCCAGATGACCGTCTTAATGAACGAGTCATGGATTCAAAATGCTGAATCATTCAGTAATGAGAAAACACATTGCTTTGAGATGCGCGATGGGTCGCTGTGATCTTTGTTTAACTATTTTCTCTGCTGAAACAGAAAAAAGTCAATATTGCATCTAAAAAGTCAATATTGCATCTAAAATGTAAGTGACTTGACTTGTGTGTGTGACTATGTTTGTTGTAGTGATAAGAGTTGCACCCTTGTTAAAGTTTAAGGCCTTGTGTTTTTGGATATATATCTTTCTTTCTTTTTTTTTCTTTTTTTACAAAATATGCATATAACCCATATATTTTAGATTTATTATTTGCTTTAAATTAAATTAAGATTGTATTTTTGGTAATTGAACCTGAATGAATTTAAAAATGAATGTGCTATATTTCAGATCATATATTTGTTTTTCTTAAAATTTGAACTAACTTTATTCTCAGCTGAATTATAAATATTTTATTTCTGTATGAATTAAAAACACATTTGATTTTTCTTTTTTAATCAATGTAGAATGTGTAACTGAAATATAAACAGATTAGGGCTCTGTTCGAGGACAAGTAACTAAAACCAATGCGACATGATGAATGTTTGTTTCCCAAACCATCTCAGAGTAACAGCTTACTTTTCTTTCTTACTATATTCTTTCTTACTATAAACTGTGCTGTAGAGCTTGCATCAGTCAAAGCAGGGTTACATTTTGCATGTCCTGCACAATAAACCTAAAGGCACCAGGGTGGCGGTGCCACCGGCTTCATATATATATGTATATATACAGTATATATATATATATATATATAGCTGTGATCCGCGATGAAGGGCCAAAGCCAGTGGCATGGCCACCCTGGTGCTTTTAGGTAACTAAGGAACCGGGGTTGCGGTGCCACCGGCTTGGGCCCTTCATCGCTGCTCGCAGCTATATTTATTATTATTATTATTATTTATACGACTATTTGGGCACTTTTGGGGCCCTTAACATGCTCAAAAACTCTTGAAACTTTGCACACGGGTCAGAATCCGCGGCCATCAGGGCTGGGCTGAAGATGGTACCCGGGCGTGGCAGGGGGGCTAGACAGCGCCCCCTGGAACGGGGTCCGAAAACTTGGTCCATAACTCAAACACGCTTGCATGTAATAATATGAAACTCGGTACACATGTTGATCTCATCGTTCATATATACCTCAAACTATTACTTTTTACCCCAGCCCAACAGGAAGTCGGTTATTTAGGGTTGTTCATAAAACACTCGCAATGGAATTTGAAGTACTCCTCCTAGAGAATTCAAACACACGGCACGAAACTCGGTCAGCATGAAGTCAAGGCATTGAGGATGAAAGTTTGCGAGGGGATTTTTGATATCTCGAACGGTTTGGCCGTGGCGAGGAAACGAACTTATGGCGATAATCGTGAAACAGGAAGTGTGTCAGAACTTCAGCATACATTAACTGATCTTGATGAAACTTCAGCAGTTTGTTTGCTGTAAGAGGACGATCACATGGATGTGAATATTGTGAGTCAAAGTTATAGCGCCACCAACTGGCAGCAGGAAGTGTGTCACTTTCAAAATGCTTTGAAATCACCCTCTTATTTTTACCCGATTTGCTTCAAACTTAATCTGTATAATGTAAATACATAGCAGATGAAGACCTGTGAATGGATTCTTGATATCTTTGATACTGTTGCCGTGGCAACGCATCAAACTTTAAAATTCTTTTTTTTTTGATGATTTTGAGACTCTTAGCGGCTTTTGGGGCCCTTAACGGGTTTGAAAACTCTTGAAACTTTGCACACAGGTCAGATCCCACAGCCATCAGAGCCGGGCTGAAGATGGTACCTGGGTGTGGCAGGGGGGCTAGACAGCGCCCCCTGGAACGGGGTCCAAACACTTGGTCCATAACTCAAACACGCTTGCATGTAATAATATGAAACTCGGTACACATGTTGATCTCGTCGTTCATATATACCTCACACTCTTACTTTTTACCCCAGCCCAACAGGAAGTCGGCTATTGAGGTTTGTTTGTAAAACGCTCGCAATGGAATGTGCAATACTCCTCCTAGAGAATTCAAACACACGGCACGAAACTCGGTCAGCATGAAGTCAAGGCATTGAGGATGAAAGTTTGCGAGGGGATTTTTGATATCTCGAACGGTTTGGCCGTGGCGAGGAAACGAAATTATGGCGAGAAACGTGAAACAGGAAGTGTGTTATAACTTCAGCATACATTAACTGATCTTGATGAAACTTCAGCAGTGTGTTCGCTGTAAGAGGACGATCACATGGATGTGACTATTGTGAGTCAAAGTTATAGCGCCACCAACTGGCAGCAGGAAGTGTGTCACTTTCAAAATGCTTTGAAATCACCCTTTTATTTTTACCCGATTTGCTTCAAACTTAATCTGTATAATGTAAATATACGGCAGATGTAGACCTGTGAATGGATTCTTGATATCTTTTAAACTGTTGCCGTGGCAACGCATCAAACTTTACCATTCTTTTAGGATGCTTTTGAGACCCTTAGCATGCTTCAAATCGCATGAAACTCGACAGACACATCACATTTATTAGCCAGTAGACATGTGCAAAGTTTCAGAAACGGGTGTGGTGAGGGCTCAGTAGCACCGCCTTTTGACAAAAGTGGGGTTGTTAGTTTTAACTAGAGTTACAAAAATCGGTATGTATATTGTACTCCTCGAGCCGGACAACTTTCTAATTGACACTCATTAGCTAGGACCCACAGAAAGTCAGATATCTTTGTTTGAATGTAGAGAAAATCTTAGAATTTTGCCAGTCTCTCAGTGTCTCTCTGTGTGAGTGAGAGGAGGGGCACCTGTCAGGTTAATTTTAACCCTTTATTTGCTGTGTGCGACTTCTCTGGCATTTTCGGGGGCCTTAACATCCTCTAAAACTCTTGAAACTTTGCACACGGGTCAGAACCCATGGCCATCAGGGCCGGGCTGAAGCTGGTCATCGGGTGTGGCAGGGCGGCTCGACAGCGCCCCCTGGACTGGGATTCGAACATTTGTCCATAAATCAAACACACTTGCGTGAATTAATATGAAACTCGGTACAATTATATATCACATCAGGCCAAACAACTTTCGTGCTCTAAGTTTTACGACAATTAAAATGGAAGTTGAGAATTATGGGTTGTTTGAATAGTTGTCCTAGGAGAAATACATCAAATTACAACGCATGTGTTTACCAATAACAACCAAACTCGGTGTGCAAGAAGTCAAGACATTGAGGATGAAAGTTTGTGAGGGGATTTTTGATATCTCAAACGGTTTGGCCGTGGCGAGGAAACGAAATTATGGCGAGAAACGTGAAACAGGAAGTGTGTTATAACTTCAGCATACATTAACATATCTTGATGAAACTTCATCAGTGTGTTCGCTGTAAGAGGACGATCACATGGATGTGACTATTTCGAGTCAAAGTTATAGCGCCACCAACTGGCAGCAGGAAGTGTGTCACTTTCAAAATGCTTTGAAATCAACCTCCTATTTTTACCCGATTTGCTTCAAACTTCATCTGTATAATGTAAATACATGGCAGATGAAGACCTGTGAATGGATTCTTGATATCTTTGATACTGTTGCCGTGGCAACGCATCAAACTTTAAAATTCTTTTTTTTTGATGATTTTGAGACTCTTAATGGCTTTTGAGGCCCTTATCGGGTTTGAAAACTCTTGAAACTTTGCACACAGGTCATATCCCACAGCCATCAGGCCCGGGCTGAAGATGGTACCTAGGCGTGGCAGGGGGGCTAGACAGCGCCCCATGGAACGGGGTCCGAAAACTTGGTCCATAAATCAAACACGCTTGCATGTAATAATATGAATGAAAAACTTCATCTGTATAATGATGAAAAACAGATGAAAAACTTCATCTGTATAATGTAAACATACGGTAGATGTAGACCTGGGAATGGATTCTTGATATCTTTTAAACTGTTGCCGTGGCAAAGCTTCAAACTTTGAAATTATTTTAGGATGCTTTTGAGACTCTTAGCATGCTTGAAATTGCATGAAACTCAACAGACACATCACATTTATTAGCCAGTAGACATGTGCAAAGTTTCAGAAACGGGCATGGTGCAGGGACTAAATAGCGCCACCTTTTGACAAAAGTGGGGTTGTTATTTTTATCTACAGTTACAAAAATCGTTATATACATTGTACTCCTCAAGCCAGACAACTTTCTAATTCATAGTCATTAGCTCAGACCAAGAGGAAGTCAGATATTTTGGTTTGAATATGGTGAGACTCTCTCTGAGCCTACGTCCGTGTATGGCAAGCCCTTTTAACATTTAAAAGCTAAGTTTGCCTATCCGGAAATTAACATTGTAGATATCAACAATGTCTTTCTGTCTATTCGTAATTACATTTTGGATAGTTTGTATTATCATTTAAGATATCTGTAACATAATTGTGACTAGTCAAAATGACAGACTATGGCAAGCCGTCTTAACATTTAATCATGAAAGGGCCAAAGCCTTCGGCACCGCCACCCCGGTGCCTTTAGGTAACTAAAGGAGCCAGGGGTTGCGGTGCCACCGGCTTGGGCCCGCCATCGCTGCTCGCAGCTATATTTATTATTATTATTATTATTATTATTATTATTTATACGACTATTCGGGCACTTTTGGGGCCCTAAACATGCTCAAAAACTCTTGAAACTTAGCACACGGGTCAGAACCCGCGGCCATCAGGGCCGGGCTGAAGATGGTACCCGGGCGTGGCAGGGGGACTAGACAGCGCCCCCTGGAACGGGGTCCGAAAACTTGGTCCATAACTCAAACACGCTTGTATGTAATAATATGAAACTCGGTACACATGTTGATCTCATCGTTCATATATACCTCATACTATTACTTTTTACCTCAGCCCAACAGGAAGTCGGTTATTTAGGGTTGTTCATAAAACACTCGCAATGGAATTTGAAGTACTACTCCTAGAGAATTCAAACACACGGCACGAAACTCGGTCAGCATGAAGTCAAGGCATTGACGATGAAAGTTTGCGAGGGGATTTTTGATATCTCGAACGGTTTGGCCGTGGCGAGGAAACGAAATTATGGCGAGAAACGTGAAACAGGAAGTGTGTTATAACTTCAGCATACATTAACTGATCTTGATGAAACTTCAGCAGTGTGTTCGCTGTAAGAGGACGATCACATGGATGTGACTATTGTGAGTCAAAGTTATAGCGCCACCAACTGGTAGCAGGAAGTGTGTCACTTTCAAAATGCTTTGAACTCACCCTTTTATTTTTACCCGATGTGCTTCAAACTTAATCTGTATAATGTAAATACATAGCAGATGAAGACCTGTGAATGGATTCTTGATATCTTTGATACTGTTGCCGTGGCAACGCATCAAACTTTAAAATTCTTTTTTTTTATGATTTTGAGACTCTTAGCGGCTTTTGGGGCCCTTAACGGGTTTGAAAACTCTTGAAACTTTGCACACAGGTCAGATCCCACAGCCATCAGAGCCGGGCTGAAGATGGTACCTGGGTGTGGCAGGGGGGCTAGACAGCGCCCCCTGGAACGGGATCGGAACACTTGGTCCATAAATCAAACACGCTTGCATGTAATAATATGAAACACGGTACACATGTTGATCTCATCGTTTCATCTATACCTCACGCTCTTACTTTTTACCCCAGCTAAACAGGAAGTCGGCTATTGAGGTTTGTTTGTAAAACGCTCGCAGTGGAATGTGCAATACTCCTCCTAGAGAATTCAAACACACGGCACGAAACTCGGTCAGCATGAAGTCAAGGCATTGAGGATGAAAGTTTGCGAGGGGATTTTTGATATCTCGAACGGTTTGGCCGTGGCGAGGAAACAAAATTATGGCGAGAAACGTGAAACAGGAAGTGTGTTATAACTTCAGCATACATTAACTGATCTTGATGAAACTTCAGCAGTGTGTTCACTGTAAGAGGCTGATTACATGGATGTGACTATTGTGAGTCAAAGTTATAGCGCCACCAACTGGCAGCAGGAAGTGTGTCACTTTCAAAATGCTTTGATATCACCCTCTTATTTTTAACCGATTGGCTTCAAACTTCATCTGTATAATGTAAAAATACAGCAGATGTAGACCTGTGAATGGATTCTTGATATCTTTGATACTGTTGCTGTGGCAACAAATCAAACTTTAACATTCTTTTTTGATACTTTTGGGACTCTTAGCATGCTTGAAATTGCTTGAAACAGATAGATACAGATAGCTCGACAGATACATCACATTTATTAGCCAGTAGGCATGTGCAACTTTGGCAAAAGATTAAAGTAATGTCAAAAAAGTAAACACTAAAAGCCTCATATCTTCTAAAAATGTAATTATACATCATTTGTTTCTAAATTAAATTATACAAATATTATAATTAAAGCAGTTTTTCCCTTTTTTCATTTAAGAATTATGTTTACGTTCAAAAACAGCCAGGTTGTAAAATTCAGAAGAAGAAAAAATAATCTGAGTCATACGTAGTGCTATACTGCCCTCTTGTGTTCAATATCAGTTAGGCCTATTGTGTATATTCCCACCGGTTAATCAACGTGTGACTCCGCTGGGACTCGGGAACTTTTAAATCGCTTACTTAAAACCGAAAGTCAAAATACAGATATCCGCACAAGACATTAATGTTGTGGAGTAGAGCAAGCATTTTAAATAAATTCCTATTAAGTAGGATTGAACTAAACAGAATGAACGTTCACTCTGTTCTGCTGGTTCCTCGCTGTTGGCGCGCACAGTTATGAATGCTTGTGCAGCCATGAGTTTTAGTTTAATTTTAAAATTAGCGCAATTTCGGGATTTGTATTATTTGAATTTATTTTTAAAAAACACAATGTTGAGTTTTATTGTAACACTGTTTAATCGCGCCCACGGTTATATTTTGTATATTATATATAATTATAATGTATTTCTGTATAAAATAATACTACAATAAAAAACACATTTGTGACCGACCTGATCCAGCAAAATTAGTCACAGTGACCCAAATTTAAAAATTGAGATTTTGATATTAGTGAAAAGAGGACACTGTAAGCTTTCAAATGATACCTTGGTCATACCTTGAATGGTTGTAAAGATATACAGATTTGAATTCTGGTCGTCTGCCCTTTTTTTCCAATTGAAAACCTAAGAAAATCGCTTTTAAAATTTTTTTTGCCCGTTTTTTTTTTTTTTTTTTTTTTTGATATCTTTCAAAATCCATAGCATTTTAAGGGATAAACTATTTATTTTATATAGCTTAATTTGACCAAATAGATTAACATATATAAATGCAATTTAACGAGGCTGAAACTCAACTTATTTTTAATTTTTTTGAAATAAATAATTAAAAAGTCACTTTTACAAAAATGTTCTAAAATCAGAAAGATTGAAGAGGAGTCAGAGAGAAATTCAGTTTTCATACGGATTAGCCCACATAAGCAGAGAGCAGTCTGTCTTCTTTCATTTTGAATGGTTGTCTTTAAAAGTAGACATTTCAATATATATGTCTGTGACGATACCTTATACGCTGACTTTCGGTTCATGAGACAAGCTTCAGTTCACGTGCCGCGCGTCTCAGCGTCGTGATTAGGCCTAGCCTATTGTCTGCAATTTATTTCTTATTATTAAATCCTAGTAATTGGTTGATGAAACATTGATTTAAATTAAGATAATTATTTTAAAACGAAATTTACTTTAAAGAAAGGCTTTGTGCTTGCATGTTTAAGCTATGTGAAAGTTTTAGTGCTGCTTCCAGAGAACGGTCACGTTCGGATTGTTTTTCTTCATAAATGCGAACACGGAAAATAAAATAAAGATTTTATGTTCTGGAGAGAGTCAACCCTTCTTCATCCGGTGAGTATTACTTTTGGTTTGTGCAGTGTGGTTCACATAGGCCAATTTATTAAAATATTTAATTATCTGGGAATTGGATCTCCTCCATAATGCTGAAATTGCCCAATTTTAAAAAATTTAGTAATAATTTAAGTTTTGTGGTGTAAGTCTACGTATTTTATAATGTTAACTTCAAATAATACTAATAGTAATTTAAAGATGTTGTAGCTAGCATTGGGTCTGGACGTGAAGGATAACTTCGGGAGTTGAAGGGACGTGTCGGTGTCGTGATTCTGTCTTCTCACACCGCGACACAGGTTCGTGGATCTGAGTGTCGCGATCGTTACAGCCTTACATAGGCTATATTCTTCTTGCAGATAAATATACTCACGCAGTTTAGGTTAGAAGCCTCCAGTGAGTTCAACGTTTCAGGGGATACCCGGGAAATGCTCAGAGGTGACGAGGGGAGTTGAGAAGAGCAATGTTTATTTCAGCGAATTTAAAGCTTTGACAACTTTAATCGTTATTTAAATACCTTTACTCAATTATCTCGACTACGAAACCCTGTGAGATTATTTTTGAATGTCTGTTCTTTGAAATTAGCAAAAAAAAAAAATATATATATTTTTTTTTTGTTATTTCATGGTTTTTCCATATAATCGGCCCATATCTTAAAATGGAAGGTTGCAACTTCCGACTCATTTCGCCAGAGCGGGTCACATTTGATTTTTATTTTTTAAACAATGTAATGTGTAACCTAAAAATAAACAGATTATTTGATAAATGGTATATTTAAATCTGCATATTGTAGCCTAATATCTGCAGGGCAGCCTAGTCTTAATAAATGTATGCTTCATTTTTCATTAGTAAATTTGATCAATAAATTCAATAATTTAGAATAATAAGACACTATAGGGCTGTTACCCTAGGTAAGGCTGATCAAATTAAATCGGTTACACAATAATGTTACGAGATTGGTTTAACAGGAGTCAATTAAAAATCGCTGTAAAGAACGATACTTTTAAACATAACCCTAAATCACCATAAGGTGTCGCCAGATGACCGTCTTAATGAACGAGTCATGGATTCAAAATGCTGAATCATTCAGTAATGAGAAAACACATTGCTTTGAGATGCGCGATGGGTCGCTGTGATCTTTGTTTAACTATTTTCTCTGCTGAAACAGAAAAAAGTCAATATTGCATCTAAAAAGTCAATATTGCATCTAAAATGTAAGTGACTTGACTTGTGTGTGTGACTATGTTTGTTGTAGTGATAAGAGTTGCACCCTTGTTAAAGTTTAAGGCCTTGTGTTTTTGGATATATATCTTTCTTTCTTTTTTTTTTCTTTTTTTACAAAATATGCATATAACCCATATATTTTAGATTTATTATTTGCTTTAAATTAAATTAAATTAAGATTGTATTTTTGGTAATTGAACCTGAATGAATTTAAAAATGAATGTGCTATATTTCAGATCATATTTGTTTTTTCTTAAAATTTGAACTAACTTTATTCTCAGCTGAATTATAAATATTTTATTTCTGTATGAATTAAAAACACATTTGATTTTTCTTTTTTAATCAATGTAGAATGTGTAACTGAAATATAAACAGATTAGGGCTCTGTTCGAGGACAAGTAACTAAAACCAATGCGACATGATGAATGTTTGTTTCCCAAACCATCTCAGAGTAACAGCTTACTTTTCTTTCTTACTATATTCTTTCTTACTATAAACTGTGCTGAAGAGCTTGCATCAGTCAAAGCAGGGTTACATTTTGCATGTCGTGCACAATAAACCTAAAGGCACCAGGGTGGCGGTGCCACCGGCTTCATATATATATGTATATACAGTATATATATATTTATATATATATAGCTAGCTGTGATCCGCGATGAAGGGCCAAAGCCAGTGGCATGGCCACCCTGGTGCTTTTAGGTAACTAAGGAACCGGGGTTGCGGTGCCACCGGCTTGGGCCCTTCATCGCTGCTCGCAGCTATATTTATTATTATTATTATTATTATTATTATTTATACGACTATTCGGGCACTTTTGGGGCCCTTAACATGCTCAAAAACTCTTGAAACTTAGCACACGGGTCAGAACCCGCGGCCATCAGGGCCGGGCTGAAGATGGTACCCGGGCGTGGCAGGGGGGCTAGACAGCGCCCCCTGGAACGGGGTCCGAAAACTTGGTCCATAAATCAAACACGCTTGCATGTAATAATATGAAACTCGGTGCACATATAGATCTCATCGTTCATATATACCTCATACTATTACTTTTTACCCCAGCCCAACAGGAAGTCGGTTATTTAGGGTTGTTCATAAAACACTCGCAATGGAATTTGAAGTACTACTCCTAGAGAATTCAAACTCACGGCACGAAACTCGGTCAGCATGAAGTCAAGGCATTGACGATGAAAGTTTGCGAGGGGATTTTTGATATCTCAAACGGTTTGGCCATGGCGAGGAAACGAAATTATGGCGAGAAACGTGAAACAGGAAGTGTGTTATAACTTCAGCATACATTAACTGATCTTGATGAAACTTCAGCAGTATGTTCGCTGTAAGAGGACGATCACATGGATGTGACTATTGTGAGTCAGAGTTATAGCGCCACCAACTGGCAGCAGGAAGTGTGTCACTTTCAAAATGCTTTGAACTCACCCTTTTATTTTTACCCGATGTGCTTCAAACTTAATCTGTATAATGTAAATACATAGCAGATGAAGACCTGTGAATGGATTCTTGATATCTTTGATACTGTTGCCGTGGCAACGCATCAAACTTTAAAATTCTTTTTTTTTATGATTTTGAGACTCTTAGTGGCTTTTGGGGCCCTTAACGGGTTTGAAAACTCTTGAAACTTTGCACACAGGTCAGATCCCACAGCCATCAGAGCCGGGCTGAAGATGGTACCTGGGTGTGGCAGGGGGGCTAGACAGCGCCCCCTGGAACGGGGTCCGAACACTTGGTCCATAAATCAAACACGCTTGCATGTAATAATAAGAAACTCGGTACACATGTTGATCTCATCGTTTCATCTATACCTCACGCTCTTACTTTTTACCCCAGCCAAACAGGAAGTCGGCTATTGAGGTTTGTTTGTAAAACGCTCGCAATGGAATGTGCAATACTCATCCTAGAGAATTCAAACACACGGCACGAAACTCGGTCAGCATGAAGTCAAGGCATTGAGGATGAAAGTTTGCGAGGGGATTTTTGATATCTCGAACGGTTTGGCCGTGGCGAGGAAACAAAATTATGGCGAGAAACGTGAAACAGGAAGTGTGTTATAACTTCAGCATACATTAACTGATCTTGATGAAACTTCAGCAGTGTGTTCACTGTAAGAGGCTGATTACATGGATGTGACTATTGTGAGTCAGAGTTATAGCGCCACCAACTGGCAGCAGGAAGTGTGTCACTTTCAAAATGGTTTGATATCACCCTCTTATTTTTAACCGATTTGCTTCAAACTTCATCTGTATAATGTAAAAATACAGCAGATGTAGACCTGTGAATGGATTCTTGATATCTTTGATACTGTTGCTGTGGCAACAAATCAAACTTTAACATTCTTTTTTGATACTTTTGGGACTCTTAGCATGCTTGAAATTGCTTGAAACAGATAGATACAGATAGCTCGACAGATACATCACATTTATTAGCCAGTAGGCATGTGCAACTTTGGCAAAAGATTAAAGTAATGTCAAAAAAGTAAACAGTAAACACTAAAAGCCTCATATCTTCTAAAAATGTAATTATACATCATTTGTTTCTAAATTAAATTATACAAATATTATAATTAAACCAGTTTTTCCCTTTTTTCATTTAAGAATTATGTTTACGTTCAAAAACAGCCAGAATGGTTTTAAAATTCAGAAGAAGAAAAAATAATCTGAGTCATACGTAGTGCTATACTGCCCTCTTGTGTTCAATATCAGGTAGGCCTATTGTGTATATTCCCACCGGTTAATCAACGTGTGACTCCGCTGGGACTCGGGAACTTTTAAATCGCTTACTTAAAACCGAAAGTCAAAATACAGATATCCGCACAAGACATTAATGTTGTGGAGTAGAGCAAGCATTTTAAATAAATTCCTATTAAGTAGGATTGAACTAAACAGAATGAACGTTCACTCTGTTCTGCTGGTTCCTCGCTGTTGGCGCGCACAGTTATGAATGCTTGTGCAGCCATGAGTTTTAGTTTAATTTTAAAATTAGCGCAATTTCGGGATTTGTATTATTTGAATTTATTTTTAAAAAACACAATGTTGAGTTTTATTGTAACACTGTTTAATCGCGCCCACGGTTATATTTTGTATATTATATATAATTATAATGTATTTCTGTATAAAATAATACTACAATAAAAAACACATTTGTGACCGACCTGATCCAGCAAAATTAGTCACAGTGACCCAAATTTAAAAATTGAGATTTTGATATGAATGGAAAGAGGACACTGTAAGCTTTCAAATGATACCTTGGTCATACCTTGAATGGTTGTAACGATATACAGATTTGAATTCTGGTCGTCTGCCCTTTTTTTTCCAATTGAAAACCTAAGAAAATCGCTTTTAAAGTTTTTTTGCCCGTTTTTTTTTTTTTTTTTTTATATCTTTCAAAATCCATAGCATTTTAAGGGATAAACTATTTATTTTATATAGCTTAATTTGACCAAATAGATTAACATATATAAATGCAATTTAACGAGGCTGAAACTCAACTTATTTTTAATTTTTTTGAAATAAATAATTAAAAAGTCACTTTTACAAAAATGTTCTAAAATCAGAAAGATTAAAGAGGAGTCAGAGAGAAATTCAGTTTTCATACGGATTAGCCCACATAAGCAGAGAGCAGTCTGTTTTCTTTCATTTTGAATGGTTGTGTTTAAAAGTAGACATTTCAATATATATGTCTGTGAGGATACCTTATACGCTGACTTTCGGTTCATGAGACAAGCTTCAGTTCACGTGCCGCGCGTCTCCGCGTCGTGATTAGGCCTAGCCTATTGTCTGCAATTTATTTCTTATTATTAAATCCTAGTAATTGGTTGATGAAACATTGATTTAAATTAAGATAATTATTTTAAAACGAAATTTACTTTAAAGAAAGGCTTTGTGCTTGCATGTTTAAGCTATGTGAAAGTTTTAGTGCTGCTTCTAGAGAACGGTCACGTTCGGATTGTTTTTCCTCATAAATGCGAACACGGAAAATAAAATAAAGATTTTATGTTCTGGAGAGAGTCAACCCTTCTTCATCGGGTGAGTATTACTTTTGGTTTGTGCAGTGTGGTTCACATAGGCCAATTTATTAAAATATTTAATTATCTGGGAATTGGATCTCCTCCATAATGCTGAAATTGCCCAATTTAAAAAAAAAATTAGTAATAATTTAAGTTTTGTGGTGTAAGTCTACGTATTTTATAATGTTAACTTCAAATAATACTAATAGCCTAGTAATTTAAAGATGTTGTAGCTAGCATTGGGTCTGGACGTGAAGGATAACTTCGGGAGTTGAAGGGACGTGTCGGTGTCGTGATTCTGTCTTCTCACACCGCGACACAGGTTCGTGGATCTGAGTGTCGCGATCGTTACAGCCTTACATAGGCTATATTCTTCTTGCAGATAAATATACTCACGCAGTTTAGGTTAGAAGCCTCCAGTGAGTTCAACGTTTCAGGGGATAGGAAATGCTCAGAGGTGACGAAGGGAGTTGAGAAGAGCAATGTTTATTTCAGCGAATTTAAAGCTTTGACAACTTTAATCGTTATTTAAATACCTTTACTCAATTATCTCGACTACGAAACCCTGTGAGATTATTTTTGAATGTCTGTTCTTTGAAATTAGCAAAAAAAAATTTTTTTTTATTTATTTTTTTTTTTTTGTTATTTCATGGTTTTTCCACATAATCGGCCCATATCTTAAAATGGAAGGTTGCAACTTCCGACTCATTTCGCCAGAGCGGGTCACATTTGATTTTGATTTTTTAAACAATGTAATGTGTAACCTAAAAATAAACAGATTATTTGATAAATGGTATATTTAAATCTGCATATTGTAGCCTAATATCTGCAGGGCAGCCTAGTCTTAATAAATGTATGCTTCATTTTTCATTAGTAAATTTGATCAATAAATTCAATAATTTAGAATAATAAGACACTATAGGGCTGTTACCCTAGGTAAGGCTGATCAAATTAAATCGGTTACACAATAATGTTACGAGATTGGTTTAACAGGAGTCAATTAAAAATCGCTGTAAAGAACGATACTTTTAAACATAACCCTAAATCACCATAAGGTGTCGCCAGATGACCGTCTTAATGAACGAGTCATGGATTCAAAATGCTGAATCATTCAGTAATGAGAAAACACATTGCTTTGAGATGCGCGATGGGTCGCTGTGATCTTTGTTTAACTATTTTCTCTGCTGAAACAGAAAAAAGTCAATATTGCATCTAAAAAGTCAATATTGCATATAAAATGTAAGTGACTTGACTTGTGTGTGTGACTATGTTTGTTGTAGTGAAAAGAGTTGCACCCTTGTTAAAGTTTAAGGCCTTGTGTTTTTGGATATATATCTTTCTTTCTTTTTTTACAAAATATGCATATAACCCATATATTTTAGATTTATTATTTGCTTTAAATTAAATTAAGATTGTATTTTTGGTAATTGAACCTGAATGAATTTAAAAATGAATGTGCTATATTTCAGATCATATATTTGTTTTTCTTAAAATTTGAACTAACTTTATTCTCAGCTGAATTATAAATATTTTATTTCTGTATCAATTAAAAACACATTTGATTTTTCTTTTTTAATCAATGTAGAATGTGTAACTGAAATATAAACAGAGTAGGGCTCTGTTTGAGGACAAGTAACTAAAACCAATGCGACATGATGAATGTTTGTTTCCCAAACCATCTCAGAGTAACAGCTTACTTTTCTTTCTTACTATATTCTTTCTTACTATAAACTGTGCTGTAGAGCTTGCATCAGTCAAAGCAGGGTTACATTTTGCATGTGTGCACAATAAACCTAAAGGCAGCAGGGTGGCGGTGCCACCGGCTTCAAATATATATGTATATATACAGTATATATATATATATATATATATATATAGCTGTGATCCGCGATGAAGGGCCAAAGCCAGTGGCATGGCCACCCTGGTGCTTTTAGGTAACTAAGGAACCGGGGTTGCGGTGCCACCGGCTTGGGCCCTTCATCGCTGCTCGCAGCTATATTTAGGGCCCAAGCCCTGAAAGGGCGAAGGCCCTATTGTTTTCCTAAGGATTATTTATTATTATTATTTTGTAACCTTTTGGGCATTTTTGGGGCCCTTAACGTGCTCGAAAACTCTTGAAACTTTGCACATGGGTCAGAACCCGCGGCCATCAGAGCCGGCCTGAAGCTTGTACCCGGGCGTGGCAGGGCGGCTCGTCAGCGCCCCCTGGAACGGGGTACGAACACTTGGTCCATAACTCAAACACGTTTGTATGTAATAATATGAAACTCTGTGCACATGTTGATCTCATAGTTTCATCTATACCTCGCGCTTTTACTTTTTACCCCAGCCCAACAGGAAGTCGGCTATTGAGGTTTGTTTGTAAAACGCTCGCAATGGAATGTTAAATACTCCTCCTAGAGCTTTGATCCAAATTCGACAAAACTCGGTCAGCATGAAGTCAAGACATTGAGGATGAAAGTTTGCGAGGGGATTTTTGATATCTCGAACGGTTTGGCCGTGGCGAGGAAACGAAATCATGGCGAGAAACGTGAACCAGGAAGTGTGTTATAACTTCAGCATACATTAACTGATCTTGATGAAACTTCAGCAGTGTGTTCGCTGTAAGAGGACGATCACATGGATGTGACTATTGTGAGTCAAAGTTATAGCGCCACCAACTGGCAGCAGGAAGTGTGTCACTTTCAAAATGCTTTGATATCACCCTTTTATTTTTACCCGATTTGCTTCAAACGTCATCTGTATAATGTAAACATACGGCAGATGTAGACCTGTGAATGGATTCTTGATATCTTTGAAACTGTTGCCGTGGCGACGCATCAAACGTTACCATTCTTTTAGGATGCTTTTGAGACCCTTAGCATGCTTGAAATTGCATGAAACTCGACAGACACATCACATTTATTAGCCAGTAGACACGTGCAAAGTTTCAGAAACGGGCGTGGTGAGGGCTCAGTAGCGCCACCTTTTGACAAAAGTGGGGTTGTTAGTTTTATCTACAGTTACAAAAATCGGTATGTATATTGTACTCCTCGAGCCGGACAACTTTCTAATTGACACTCATTAGCTAGGACCCACAGAAAGTCAGATATGTTTGTTTGAATGTGGTCTTGCTCAATCTGAGCCTGCTGTCTTTGCCTGTCTGTGAATGTGTGTGTGTTTGTAGGGGGAGGGGTATTAACCATTTCACTCCTGTGTGTATGGCCTGCATAAAAAATAAATGCCTTAAGCCTGGTATTTTTTTAAATAAGTTTTTTATTTTTTTATAAGTAAAGGCATATAACCAGTTTAATTGTAGTGCATTAATAGTTTTATATAATTAGTTTATTAATTAAATTAACTTGGTCCATAAACTTGATCTAAAAATTTGGTCCATAAATCAAACACACTTGCATGTAATAATATGACTTGAGTGTTAATCACATCATGTTTTCAGTTTGAATATAAAATATATAAATTATGTAAAAAAAAATAAAGTTGATCCAGCTGGAGCGCAGGCTGAGAATAGCGCTGTCATGACTGGATCAGAGATCATCAGTCATGCCTTCTCATACCTTACGCGCACACCACGCCCACTTACATCAGATCACATCAACATGTCAGCCGGAGGGATAACGAGGGTCGTCGTCGCTTTTGGATTCAAGAATTTCTTACAACAAGATGGCAAAAGAACAGCGCTTTGCAAGACATGCAACGTTAAGATCGCGGACAGTCAGATGACAACCTCCAATTTCGTTCGTCATTTGAAGAGCCATATTCTGCCCAGTAAGTGCTTGTCAATTTGTTAATGTTATCTGGTTAGCTCGTTCGTAGTTAGCTAGCTAATGTAAGTTAAAGGAGAACTCCGGCGCAAAATTACACATTGTTACCTAGTCAACCGTTATCTGAGATTTGTTTTCATGACTGCCGAATGTAAATAGCCTAGTTTTATCTATAAAAACAGTTTAGCCTATAAGTGACGTCCGACATTCTGCATATTGTGTTATTTTGTTAAGCCCCACTAAAGGCATAAAAAACTGTAAAGCACAATCAAGTTTTCACACTATATTCCAAGACTTTTAAAGTCATTCAATAGCTTAATGTGTGGTAAAATTAATATTTTAGTCTCTAAGTTAAAGTTAACGGAAAGTCATCTCGCCTCAGTCATTCTCCATGCATCAGCATTAGCGCGTCGCGTTCGGTTGCGACAGTAACACGACGACACTCTCTTCAAGATCAATGTTCCCAATATTATACTTTATTTGTAGATAAGGCATAAAGGTCTATGATTTGCATAAAATGACTATCTTGCTGGAGTGGAGTTTATTGCCCTTTAGAATACACTAAGCATTAGTGCTGCACGATTAATTATATCGCAGTCGTAATAGCGATCTCAAACCTATGCAATTATATAACGCAAAATGCCGCGATTTTAAATGAAATAAACAAAGTAGGGCTATTAGCGCAGCATCTCTTCTTTTTTGTCATCCTTTGACTAGTGTTACAAGATCCCCCTCTTATTGGTTCAAATGCCTTTTCGCATTTTGCACGACAAGAAGTGAAAAGCTGCCTGTGAGTGCCCTAGATTAGAATAGATGAGACTCGCATAATGCGCATGCACTGACCGTGTGCCAGCCCAGAATAAACAGTTCTCTTTCGAGCTTGAACGAACAATAGCACACACAATTATGCCAAAATGTGAGAGTTGTGAGTTGTGCTATGAGGCGCGTGTGAGATCCGCGTCTCGGCAACGGGTGCTCTTAAAGGGCCAGCAGCGAATAAAGCGTTCTTTCAGTAAAGTTAAAAGAACAAAGGGAAATTAGAAAATTACTCACTGATCTTGAGTAAAGAACTTTTGTAGCTTTAATAAGGATTATTATATATATAATTTATGATTCAGGCAGCGCAGACTGTTTGATAACTTTATTCAATTTCTGTACCTGTTAAGACAGGAAGGGCACAGGTAAATATGTTTTTTATTATGGGTTTATGTGGGGATTGTTTGAAGTTCACTTAATTTAAAAGCTGTTATATATTTTTTTTAAGCCTAATAATTTTTTAAAAAGTTGATGGCTTTCAATTGATGGAATCACTGTAATGTTGGTTTGGTTGATGGTTTATTGATCATTATAGGTGTTATCAATCATTTATTGTTGTTGTTGTTGTTTTTAGTTTGAGTTGAGAAATAAACATTAATCTGTGTGTGCATTTTACTTTAGAACCAAGCAAGTTGGACTCATGAAACCATTTTATTATATCGGAGTCGCAAATCGCAATTGCAATATTGGCTCAATAATGGCAATATAACATTTTCCCAAATCGTGCAGCCCTACTAAGCATAGATTATAGATACCATCCCTTCGCTATGTTCTTTTCAATGTGAAGCGTTGCGTGCTGTGACTTGGTGTTGCTTCAAGTGCATCATTCTGCACACGGGATGCGCATGATTGCTTATAATACTTTGGGGAGACAAGGGGGCGTGGCCTAAGGGAATATCACTCGTGATGTTAAGTGATGTTACCCCGCCATCGCTGATACAACCTTTAGCAGTCATGTTTTTGCTTCTTGAGAGAGAGAGAAAGTGTGTGTGTGCGTGTGTGTGAGCAGTGGCGGTTCTAGGCGGGGGCCTGGGGGGGCCAGTGCCCCTGCGACAACAAGCTTGGACCCCCTTGTGGCCCCCCTAAATGTGGAGTCAGTGTGAAATATTTTTTTTTATAGTGTGTCACGCATTGAGCATGACAGTCACTCGTTTCAGTCTTTTGTCTCACACTCCCGTCACACATTGTATTTCTCATGCGGAAAAACTATTAATAATATATTTAATATACGCAATTTCTCTGGCCGCGCCGCTCTCACGTGAGAATCAAGCGCGTCTCGCCTGGAGTTCAGCAGTCGACCCTGCTACGCATCAGCCAATCAAAAAAAGAGAAGTGCTACTTAATAGCCAATCAGAAAAGGGCACTATTGTATCTGGGTAAAATTTAACGCAACAACCAATGAAAAAAAGCATATCCTGGAATTGTTCATATGATTCTGTTACAACATCTTCCGAAAGTTTCTTCACCCGTCCCACAGATGAAACTAATCACTGGAGCTCCGAACATCACTTGGAGCACGGAGTAAGTCATGATCTCCTGTTTTAATGTTACAACAAATTCACAACTTGTTTGACAAAAACTATGACAACTTGACTGATGTAAGATGAATCTTTCCCGTAGCGTAAGCTAGCTTACGCAATGCTCGTTCCCTCATCTAGAGAGAACCGAGGTTACGTTAGGTAATCGATTCGTTTCCCATTTAATTAGTATCAGTCTGTAACTTAGACAACAGTTTTACAGCCTGTTCACTGACAACACCTGCTCAGAACAAGTAGTCTAGGCCTAGTCATCTTATTACACGAATCACGATGACTGACATATTGTCACATTATAAACATCTCTCTCTCCAAATAGGCTTAATAATTTTATTAGCACTAGATAAATTAAAGTGTATTGCATAGTCGATATTATAGGTCACTTTTAAAATCATGTCATATTTTATAATTATATCCTGGCCAAGGATGCATTAATTATTGCTTCTGTCTTTCAAAGATGTCAGGAAAAAAACAATTATAAAAAAGCTCATTCACCCTGAGAGGAAAGCCCCCTAAAAAGGCCAGTTTAGAGGATAATTTGCTGATCTTTTTGCAAAAAAAAAAAAAAATCCCACAAAAATCGTAGATTAATTTGTAAAAATTATATATATATATATATATATACATACTGTATATTCAATGTAAAAAAATAAAATGGAAATTCAAATACAGACTGATATATGTAATGCAAATGTAAAAATATAATGCAAATGCAAATTGTTGGATAATTATAAACATGGTATTTTGCTTATTTATGCATTCAGTGCAGTGCAGAAAATGATAAGGTCTAAATGTAACTGGCCCCTCTAACAGTACAACTGGCCCCAGCTTGGCCCCCCCAGTTGAAATGGTCTAGAACCGCCACTGTGTGTGTGTGTGTGAGAGAGAGAGAGAGAGAGAGAGAGAGAGAGAGAGAGAGAGAGAGAGAGAGAGAGAGAGAGAGAGGAGAAATGTAACAAAGTTTAATATTGTTTGTAAACTGTGTTTGAGAGAGAGGAAGGTGTTCAGAGAGTCTGTAGGATGTTAAGCTGTTATTTGTTTTATGGACTCAATGTTGAAAATTTAAAACATTTCAAACACACTGTTGGCAGAAGTGAAAAATAAATAATTTTATGAAGTTACAATTTTGTTTGATTCCATGGTGTATTTTACTGAACATGAGTATTTACAATGCAAATTATTGTAATTTACTGGCAAATACTTATCTTGTCTTTTCATTTTATTAAGATCAGATTCTGCATGTAAAATTAAAATAATAAGGTGACTTGACTTGCACTTGACTTAACCTACTACAAGACTTGACTTGACTTGACATAGCCTGTGACTTGACTTGACTTGCCCCCCCCCCCTTTTAAATGTATAGTTTGCTTTAAATAAAAGTAAGATAAATTGGTAAACTACAAATTGGTAATTGAAGCTGAATGAATTTAAAATTAATGTGCTATATTTCAATACATTTGCTTTCCTTAATATTGTAAAACACTAACCTCATTTATATGTGTGTGTGTGTGTGTGTTTGTATGTATATATATTTTGCAAAGCCCTCACTGATGCAAGCTCTTCTGCACACTTCTCTTCGACAGTCAATGCGGAGGTTAAGTTTTTGCACGTCGTGCAGAATAACCCTCTTTATATATATATATATATATATATATATATATATACTTAAAAAAGCGGGGGTTAAGTTTTTGCACGTCGTGCAGAATAACACTAAAGGCACCATATATATACTTAAAAGTGGGGTTGTTAGTTTTATCTACAGTTACAAAAATCGCTATATACATTGTACTCCTCAAGCCGTACAACTTTCTAATACATAGTCATTAGCTCGGACCAAGAGGAAGTCAGATATTTTGGTCTGAATATGGTGAGCCTCTCTCTGAGCCTACGTCCCTGTATGGCAAGCCCTTTTAACATTTAAAAGCTAAGTTTGCCTGTCCGGAATTAACATTGTAGATATCAACAAAGTCTTTCTGTCTAGTCGTTACACTTTGGATAGTTTGTATTATCATTTAAGATATCTGTAACATAATTGTGACTAGTCGAAATGACAGAGTATGGCAAGCCGTTTTAACATTTAATCATGAAAGGGCCAAAGCCTTCGGCACCGCCACCCGGGTGCCTTTAGGTAACTAAAGGAACCGGGGTTGCGGTGCCTCCGGCTTGGGCCCGCCATCGCTGCTCGCAGCTATATTTAGGGCCCAAGCCCTGAAAGGGCGAAGGCCCTATTGTTTTCCTAACGATTATTATTATTATTATTATTATTTATACGACTATTTGGGCACTTTTGGGGCCCTTAACATGCTCAAAAACTCTTGAAACTTTGCACACGGGTCAGAATCCGCGGCCATCAGGGCTGGGCTGAAGATGGTACCCGGGCGTGGCAGGGGGGCTAGACAGCGCCCCCTGGAACGGGGTCCGAAAACTTGGTCCATAACTCAAACACGCTTGCATGTAATAATATGAAACTCGGTACACATGTTGATCTCATCGTTCATATATACCTCAAACTATTACTTTTTACCCCAGCCCAACAGGAAGTCGGTTATTTAGGGTTGTTCATAAAACACTCGCAATGGAATTTGAAGTACTCCTCCTAGAGAATTCAAACACACGGCACGAAACTCAGTCAGCATGAAGTCAAGACATTGAGGATGAAAGTTTGCGAGGGGATTTTTGATATCTCGAACGGTTTGGCCGTGGCGAGGAAACGAACTTATGGCGATAATCGTGAAACAGGAAGTGTGTCAGAACTTCAGCATACATTAAATGATCTTGATGAAACTTCAGCAGTTTGTTTGCTGTAAGAGGACGATCACATGGATGTGAATATTGTGAGTCAAAGTTATAGCGCCACCAACTGGCAGCAGGAAGTGTGTCACTTTCAAAATGCTTTGAAATCACCCTCTTATTTTTACCCGATTTGCTTCAAACTTAATCTGTATAATGTAAATACATAGCAGATGAAGACCTGTGAATGGATTCTTGATATCTTTGATACTGTTGCCGTGGCAACGCATCAAACTTTAAAATTCTTTTTTTTGATGATTTTGAGACTCTTAGCGGCTTTTGGGGCCCTTAACGGGTTTGAAAACTCTTGAAACTTTGCACACAGGTCAGATCCCACAGCCATCAGAGCCGGGCTGAAGATGGTACCTGGGTGTGGCAGGGGGGCTAGACAGCGCCCCCTGGAACGGGGTCCGAACACTTGGTCCATAACTCAAACACGCTTGCATGTAATAATATGAAACTCGGTACACATGTTGATCTCATCGTTCATATATACCTCAAACTATTACTTTTTACCCCAGCCCAACAGGAAGTCGGCTATTGAGGTTTGTTTGTAAAACGCTCGCAATGGAATGTGCAATACTCCTCCTAGAGAATTCAAACACACGGCACGAAACTCGGTCAGCATGAAGTCAAGGCATTGAGGATGAAAGTTTACGAGGGGATTTTTGATATCTCGAACGGTTTGGCCGTGGCGAGGAAACGAAATTATGGCGAGAAACGTGAAACAGGAAGTGTGTTATAACTTCAGCATACATTAACTGATCTTGATGAAACTTCAGCAGTGTGTTCGCTGTAAGAGGACGATCACATGGATGTGACTATTGTGAGTCAAAGTTATAGCGCCACCAACTGGCAGCAGGAAGTGTGTCACTTTCAAAATGCTTTGAAATCACCCTTTTATTTTTACCCGATTTGCTTCAAACTTCATCTGTATAATGTAAATATACGGCAGATGTAGACCTGTGAATGGATTCTTGATATCTTTGAAACTGTTGCCGTGGCAACGCATCAAACTTTACCATTCTTTTAGGATGCTTTTGAGACCCTTAGCATGCTTCAAATCGCATGAAACTCGACAGACACATCACATTTATTAGCCAGTAGACATGTGCAAAGTTTCAGAAACGGGCGTGGTGAGGGCTCAGTAGCACCACCTTTTGACAAAAGTGGGGTTGTTAGTTTTAACTAGAGTTACAAAAATCGGTATGTATATTGTACTCCTCGAGCCGGACAACTTTCTAATTGACACTCATTAGCTAGGACCCACAGAAAGTCAGATATCTTTGTTTGAATGTAGAGAAAATCTTAGAATTTTGCCAGTCTCTCAGTGTCTCTCTGTGTGAGTGAGAGGAGGGGCGCCTGTCAGGTTAATTTTAACCCTTTATTTGCTGTGTGCGACTTCTCTGGCATTTTCGGGGGCCTTAACATCCTCTAAAACTCTTGAAACTTTGCACACGGGTCAGAACCCATGGCCATCAGGGCCGGGCTGAAGCTGGTCATCGGGCGTGGCAGGGCGGCTCGACAGCGCCCCCTGGACTGGGATTCGAACATTTATCCATAAATCAAACACACTTGCGTGAATTAATATGAAACTCGGTACAATTATAGATCACATCAGGCCAAACAACTTTCGTGCTCTAAGTTTTACGACAATTAAAATGGAAGTTGAGAATTATGGGTTGTTTGAATAGTTGTCCTAGGAGAAATACATCAAATTACAACGCATGTGTTTACCAATCACAACCAAACTCGGTGTGCAAGAAGTCAAGACATTGAGGATGAAAGTTTGTGAGGGGATTTTTGATATCTCAAACGGTTTGGCCGTGGCGAGGAAACGAAATTATGGCGAGAAACGTGAAACAGGAAGTGTGTTATAACTTCAGCATACATTAACATATCTTGATGAAACTTCATCAGTGTGTTCGCTGTAAGAGGACGATCACATGGATGTGACTATTTCGAGTCAAAGTTATAGCGCCACCAACTGGCAGCAGGAAGTGTGTCACTTTCAAAATGCTTTGAAATCAACCTCTTATTTTTACCCGATTTGCTTCAAACTTCATCTGTATAATGTAAATACATGGCAGATGAAGACCTGTGAATGCATTCTTGATATCTTTGATACTGTTGCCGTGGCAACGCATCAAACTTTAAAATTCTTTTTTTTTTGGATGATTTTGAGACTCTTAATGGCTTTTGAGGCCCTTATCGGGTTTGAAAACTCTTGAAACTTTGCACACAGGTCATATCCCACAGCCATCAGGCCCGGGCTGAAGATGGTACCTAGGCGTGGCAGGGGGGCTAGACAGCGCCCCCTGGAACGGGGTCCGAAAACTTGGTCCATAAATCAAACACGCTTGCATGTAATAATATGAATGAAAAACTTCATCTGTATAATGTAAACAGATGAAAAACTTCATCTGTATAATGATGAAAAACAGATGAAAAACTTCATCTGTATAATGTAAACATACGGTAGATGTAGACCTGGGAATGGATTCTTGATATCTTTTAAACTGTTGCCGTGGCAAAGCTTCAAACTTTGAAATTATTTTAGGATGCTTTTGAGACTCTTAGCATGCTTGAAATTGCATGAAACTCAACAGACACATCACATTTATTAGCCAGTAGACATGTGCAAAGTTTCAGAAACGGGCATGGTGCAGGGACTAAATAGCGCCACCTTTTGACAAAAGTGGGGTTGTTATTTTTATCTACAGTTACAAAAATCGTTATATACATTGTACTCCTCAAGCCAGACAACTTTCTAATTCATAGTCATTAGCTCAGACCAAGAGGAAGTCAGATATTTTGGTTTGAATATGGTGAGACTCTCTCTGAGCCTACGTCCGTGTATGGCAAGCCCTTTTAACATTTAAAAGCTAAGTTTGCCTATCCGGAAATTAACATTGTAGATATCAACAATGTCTTTCTGTCTAGTCGTAATTACATTTTGGACAGTTTGTATTATCATTTAAGATATCTGTAACATAATTGTGACTAGTCAAAATGACAGACTATGGCAAGCCGTCTTAACATTTAATCATGAAAGGGCCAAAGCCTTCGGCACCGCCACCCCGGTGCCTTTAGGTAACTAAAGGAGCCAGGGGTTGCGGTGCCACCGGCTTGGGCCCGCCATCGCTGCTCGCAGCTATATTTATTATTATTATTATTATTATTATTATTTATACGACTATTCGGGCACTTTTGGGGCCCTTAACATGCTCAAAAACTCTTGAAACTTTGCACACGGGTCAGAACCCGCGGCCATCAGGGCCGGGCTGAAGATGGTACCCGGGCGTGGCAGGGGGGCTAGACAGCGCCCCCTGGAACGGGGTCCGAAAACTTGGTCCATAACTCAAACACGCTTGTATGTAATAATATGAATCTCGGTACACATGTTGATCTCATCGTTCATATATACCTCATACTATTACTTTTTAGCCCAGCCCAACAGGAAGTCGGTTATTTAGGGTTGTTCATAAAACACTCGCAATGGAATTTGAAGTACTCCTCCTAGAGAATTCAAACACACGGCACGAAACTCGGTCAGCATGAAGTCAAGGCATTGAGGATGAAAGTTTGCGAGGGGATTTTTGATATCTCGAACGGTTTGGCCGTGGCGAGGAAACGAAATTATGGCGAGAATCGTGAAACAGGAAGTGTGTTATAACTTCAGCATACATTAACTGATCTTGATGAAACTTCAGCAGATTGTTCGCTGTAAGAGGACGATCACATGGATGTGAATATTGTGAGTCAAAGTTATAGCGCCACCAACTGGCAGCAGGAAGTGTGTCACTTTCAAAATGCTTTAAAATCACCCTCTTATTTTTACCCGATTTGCTTCAAACTTAATCTGTATAATGTAAATACACGGCAGATGAAGACCTGTGAATGGATTCTTGATATCTTTGATACTGTTGCCGTGGCAACGCATCAAACTTTAAAATTCTTTTTTTTGATGATTTTGAGACTCTTAGCGGCTTTTGGGGCCCTTAACGGGTTTGAAAACTCTTGAAACTTTGCACACAGGTCAGATCCCACAGCCATCAGAGCCGGGCTGAAGATGGTACCTGGGTGTGGCAGGGGGGCTAGACAGCGCCCCCTGGAAGGGGGTCCGAACACTTGGTCCATAAATCAAACACGCTTGAATGTAATAATATGAAACTCGGTACACATGTTGATCTCATCGTTTCATCTATACCTCACACTCTTACTTTTTACCCCAGCCCAACAGGAAGTCGGCTATTGAGGTTTGTTTGTAAAACGCTCGCAATGGAATGTGCAATACTCCTCCTAGAGAATTCAAACACACGGCACGAAACTCGGTCAGCATGAAGTCAAGGCATTGAGGATGAAAGTTTGCGAGGGGATTTTTGATATCTCGAACGGTTTGGCCGTGGCGAGGAAACGAAATTATGGCGAGAAACGTGAAACAGGAAGTGTGTTATAACTTCAGCATACATTAACTGATCTTGATGAAACTTCAGCAGTGTGTTCGCTGTAAGAGGACGATCACATGGATGTGACTATTGTGAGTCAAAGTTATAGCGCCACCAACTGGCAGCAGGAAGTGTGTCACTTTCAAAATGCTTTGAAATCACCCTTTTATTTTTACCCGATTTGCTTCAAACTTAATCTGTATAATGTAAATATACGGCAGATGTAGACCTGTGAATGGATTCTTGATATCTTTTAAACTGTTGCCGTGGCAACGCATCAAACTTTACCATTCTTTTAGGATGCTTTTGAGACCCTTAGCATGCTTGAAATTGCATGAAACTTGACAGACACATCACATTTATTAGCCAGTAGACATGTGCAAAGTTTCAGAAACGGGCGTGGTGAGGGCTCAGTAGCACCACCTTTTGACAAAAGTGGGGTTGTTAGTTTTAACTAGAGTTTACAAAAATCGGTATGTATATTGTACTCCTCGAGCCGGACAACTTTCTAATTGATACTCATTAGCTAGGACCCACAGAAAGTCAGATATCTTTGTTTGAATGTAGAGAAAATCTTAGAATTTTGCCAGTCTCTCAGTGTCTCTCTGTGTGAGTGAGAGGAGGGGCGCCTGTCAGGTTAATTTCAACCCTTTATTTGCTGTGTGCGACTTCTCTGGCATTTTCGGGGGCCTTAACATCCTCTAAAACTCTTGAAACTTTGCACACGGGTCAGAACCCATGGCCATCAGGGCCGGGCTGAAGCTGGTCATCGGGCGTGGCAGGGCGGCTCGACAGCGCCCCCTGGACTGGGATTCGAACATTTGTCCATAAATCAAACACACTTGCGTGAATTAATATGAAACTCGGTACAATTATAGATCACATCAGGCCAAACAACTTTCGTGCTCTAAGTTTTATGACAGTTCAAATGGAAGTTATTTATGAATTATGAATTATGGGTTGTTTGAATAATTGTCCTAGGAGAAATACATCAAATCACAATGCATGTGTTTACCAATCACAACCAAACTCGGTGTGCATGAAGTCAAGACATTGAGGATGCTCAATTCCGGACGGATTTTTGATATCTCGAACGGTCTGGCCGTGGCGAGGAAATTAATTTTATGACTAAAAAAGGACACATAAAGTGTGTTATAACTTTGCTCAATTTACCTACAGTTACAAAACTTACCACGTATATTGTTCTCGTCAAGCCGATCAACTTTCCAATTTAAAGTCATTCGCTCTGAGCAACAGAAAGTCAGATATTGTAGTTTGAATGGATTTATTTCCCCTGCGATTCTCTCTCTCTCTCTCTCTCTCTCTCTCTCTCTCTCTCTGTGTGTGTGTGTGTGTGTGTGTGTGTATGGGTGTGTGTGTGTGGGGAAGGGAGGGCTGTTGTCTGTGTTTATGTGTGTGTGTGTGGCTGGCTGTGATTTTTCCTACAAGTCTTTGTCTCTAAGTCCTTGTCTTTTTGCATAACAATTTTGCATAACAATTTTTTTAAATGACAAAATAGGCATATAACCCCCATCTTTTAAATGTATAGATTGCTTTAAATAAAAGTAAGATTGTATTTGTAATTGAAGTTGAATGAATTTAAAATTCATGTGCTATATTTCAATATATTTGTTTTCCTTAAGATTTTAAAACACTAACTTCATTCTTATCTGAATTACAAATATTTGTTTCTGTATAAAATAATACTCTGACTAAAAACACATTTGATGGTTTTTTTTTTGGTATTTTTATTTACATGTATTTATGTGTGTGTGTGTGTGTGTGTGTGTGTGTGTGTGTGTGTGTGTGTGTGTGTGTGTGTTTATAAAGTGCAGGGTTTTTTTTAGATAAAGTAGAATTTCTATAACTATGTGTTGAACTAATAAATCACTCTTGTGTGTGTTAAACACAATCTACTTAATACAGACAACTTCATTATAAAGATAAATAACAAATCCAAAAAATATATGATTATAATCTATGACAAAAAAAGCCATTACAAACTATATTATTGGAAAATACACATTGCTCTTTGTATTGTTGTAAAATATTCATGAAAAACAAGATAACAAAAATCAAAAAGATAAATTATTTTAGATATAGCCATGTTTTAAATGTATAGCAGAGATGTTAATTGAGGCAGCAACATACAAACTTTCTAGAACAACATGGACCTGAATAGCTGGTTTTTATGGAGGACAGTGAAGAGGAAGAGGGTGCAAATCAAACAGCTCATTCTCAGACTACACAGCAAACAGCTTAAGTTTTTAGTGCTTTGTTTGAGGTTTTTAGTGCTCTGTCCTATCTATTATCAACATATAATAGATGGAACAGAACAAGAAAGGCAATTAATAATCTGTCATTGCGTCACTGCATTATGATATGAAAGGCTCAGTACAGTGTGGCACAAAACGCTTATGCGCATCCCGAGTGGAGAATGATGCGCTTAAAGCCACATGGAGTTACAGCGCACAGCGCATCGAGTCCGCATTGATGCAAGCTCTACAATACACTTCTTTTTGATAGTCAAAGCGGGGGTTACGTTTTTACACGTCGTACAGAATAACCCTAAAGGCACCAAGGTGGCGGTGCCACCGGCTTTATATTAAATATAAATATAGCTGTGAGCAGCGATAAAGGGCCAAAGCCGGCGGTACCACCATCCCGGTGCCTTTGGGTAGCTAAAGGCATCGGGGTTGCGGTGCCACCGGCTTGGGCCCGCAATCGCTGCTCGCAGCTATATTTATTATTATTATTATTATTTATACGACTATTCGGGCACTTTTGGGGCCCTTAACATGCTCAAAAACTCTTGAAACTTTGCACACGGGTCAGAACCCGCGGCCATCAGGGCCGGGCTGAAGATGGTACCCGGGCGTGGCAGGGGGGCTAGACAGCGCCCCCTGGAACGGGGTCCGAACACTTGGTCCATAAATCAAACACGCTTGCATGTAATAATATGAAACTCGGTACACATGTTGATCTCATCGTTTCATCTATACCTCGTGCTTTTACTTTTTACCCCAGCCCAACAGGAAGTCGGCTATTTAGGGTTGTTCGTAAAACACTCGCAATGGAATTTTTAATACTCCTCCTAGAGCTTTGATCCAAATTCGACGAAACTCGGTCAGCGTGAAGTCAAGACATTGAGGATGAAAGTTTGCGAGGGGATTTTTGATATCTCGAACGGTTTGGCCGTGGCGAGGAAACAAAATTATGGCGAGAAACGTGAAACAGGAAGTGTATCATAACTTCAGCACACATCAACCGATCTTGATGAAACTTCAGCAGTGTGTTCGCTGTAAGAGGACGATCACATGGATGTGACTATTGTGAGTCAAAGTTATAGCGCCACCAACTGGCAGCAGGAAGTGTGTCATTTTCAAAATGCTTTGAAATCACCCTCTAATTTTAACTCGATTTGCTTCAAACTTCATCTGTATAATGCAAATACATGGCAGATGAAGACCTGTAAATGGATTCTTGATATCTTTGAAACTGTTGCCGTGGCAACGCATCAAAGTTTACCATTCTTTTAGGATGCTTTTGAGACTCTTAGCATGCTTCAAATTGCATGAAACTCGACAGACACATCACATTTATTAGCCAGTAGACATGTGCAACGTTTCAGAAACGGGTGTGGTGAGGGCTCAGTAGCGCCACCTTTTGACAAAAGTGGGGTTGTTAGTTTTATCTACAGTTACAAAAATCAGTATGTATATTGTACTCCTCGAGCCGGACAACTTTCTAATTGACACTCATTAGCTAGGACCCACAGAAAGTCAGATATGTTTGTTTGAATGTAGAGAAAATCTCAGAATTTTGCCAGTCTCTCAGTGTCTCTCTGTGTGAGTGAGAGGAGGGGCGCCTGTCAGGTTAATTTTAACCCTTTATTTGCTGTGTGCAACTTCTCTGGCATTTTCGGGGGCCTTAACATCCTCTAAAACTCTTGAAACTTTGCACACGGGTCAGAACCCATGGCCATCAGGGCCGGGCTGAAGCTGGTAACCGGGCGTGGCAGGGCGGCTCGACAGCGCCCCCTGGACTGGGATTCAAAAATTTGTCCATAAATCAAACACACTTGCATGAATTAATATGAAACTCGGTACAATTAAAGATCACATCAGGCCAAACAACTTTCGTGCTCTAAGTTTTATGACAGTTCAAATGGAAGTTATTTATGAATTATGAATTATGGGTTGTTTGAATAATTGTCCTAGGAGAAATACATCAAATCACAAGGCATGTGTTTACCAATCACAACCAAACTCGGTGTGCATGAAGTCAAGACATTGAGGATGCTCAATTCCGGACGGATTTTTGATATCTCGAACGGTCTGGCTGTGGCGAGGAAATGAATTTTATGACTAAAAAAGGACACATAAAGTGTGTTATAACTTTGCTCAATTTACCTACAGTTACAAAACTTACCACGTATATTGTTCTCGTCAAGCCGATCAACTTTCCAATTTAAAGTCATTCGCTCTGAGCAACAGAAAGTCAGATATTGTAGTTTGAATGGATTTATTTCCCCTGCGATTCTCTCTCTCTCTCTCTCTCTCTCTCTCTCTCTCTGTGTGTGTGTGTGTGTGTGGGTGTGTGTGTCTGTGTGGGGAGGGGAGGGCTGTTGTCTGTGTTTATGTGTGTGTGTGTGTGGCTGGCTGCGATTTTTCCTACAAGTCCTTGTCTCTAAGTCCTTGTCTTTTTGCATAACAATTTTGCATAACAATATTTTTAAATGACAAAATAGGCATATAACCCCCATCTTTTAAATGTATAGTTTGCTTTAAATAAAAGTAAGATTGTATTTGTAATTGAAGTTGAATGAATTTAAAATTCATGTGCTATATTTCAATATATTTGTTTTCCTTAAGATTTTAAAACACTAACTTCATTCTTATCTGAATTACAAATATTTGTTTCTGTATAAAATAATACTCTGACTAAAAACACATTTGATGTTTTTTTTTTTTTTGGATTTTTATTTACATGTATTTATGTGTGTGTGTGTGTGTGTGGTGTGTGTGTGTGTGTGTGTGTGTGTGTGTGTGTATAAAGTGCAGGGTTTTTTTTAGATAAAGTAGAATTTCTATAACTATGTGTTGAACTAATAAATCACTCTTGTGTGTGTTAAACACAATCTACTTAATACAGACAACTTCATTATAAAGATAAATAACAAATCCAAAAAATATATGATTATAATCTATGACAAAAAAAGCCATTACAAACTATATTAATGGAAAATACACATTGCTCTTTATATTGTTGTAAAATATTCATGAAAAACAAGATAACAAAAATCAAAAAAATAAATTATTTTAGATATAGCCATGTTTTAAATGTATAGCAGAGATGTTAATTGAGGCAGCAACATACAAACTTTCTAGAACAACATGGACCTGAATAGCTGGTTTTTATGGAGGACAGTGAAGAGGAAGAGGGTGCAAATCAAACAGCTCATTCTCAGACTACACAGCAAACAGCTTAAGTTTTTAGTGCTTTGTTTGAGGTTTTTAGTGCTCTGTCCTATCTATTATCAACATATAATAGATAGAACAGAACAAGAAAGGCAATTAATAATCTGTCATTGCGTCACTGCATTATGATATGAAAGGCTCAGTACAGTGTGGCACAAAACGCTTATGCGCATCCCGAGTGGAGAATGATGCGCTTAAAGCCACATGGAGTTACAGCGCATCGAGTCCGCATTGATGCAAGCTCTACAATACACTTCTTTTTGATAGTCAAAGCGGGGGTTACGTTTTTACACGTCGTACAGAATAACCCTAAAGGCACCAAGGTGGCGGTGCCACCGGCTTTATATTAAATATAAATATAGATGTGAGCAGCGATAAAGCGCCAAAGCCGGCGGTACCACCATCCCGGTGCCTTTGGGTAACTAAAGGCATCGGGGTTGCGGTGCCACCGGCTTGGGCCCGCAATCGCTGCTCGCAGCTATATTTATTATTATTATTAGGGCCCAAGCCCTGAAAGGGCGAAGGCCCTATTGTTTTCCTAACGATTATTAGGGCCCAAGCCCTGAAAGGGCGAAGGCCCTATTGTTTTCCTTAGGATTATTATTATTATTATTATTATTATTATTATTATTATTTATACGACTATTCGGGCACTTTTGGGGCCCTTAACATGCTCAAAAACTCTTGAAACTTTGCACACGGGTCAGAAACCGCGGCCATCAGGGCCGGGCTGAAGATGGTACCCGGGCGTGGCAGGGGGGCTAGACAGCGCCCCCTGGAACGGAGTCCGAAAACTTGGTCCATAAATCAAACATGCTTGCATGTAATAATATGAAACTCGGTGCACATATAGATCTCATCGTTCATATATACCTCATACTATTACTTTTTACCCCAGCCCAACAGGAAGTCGGTTATTTAGGGTTGTTCATAAAACACTCGCAATGGAATTTGCAATACTCCTCCTAGAGAATTCAAACACACGGCACGAAACTCGGTCAGCATGAAGTCAAGGCATTGAGGATGAAAGTTTGCGAGGGGATTTTTGATATCTCGAACGGTTTGGCCGTGGCGAGGAAACGAAATTATGGCGAGAAACGTGAAACAGGAAGTGTGTCATAACTTCAGCATACATTAACTGATCTTGATGAAACTTTAGCAGTTTGTTCGCTGTAAGAGGACGATCACATGGATGTGACTATTGTGAGTCAAAGTTATAGCGCCACCAACTGGTAGCAGGAAGTGTGTCACTTTCAAAATGCTTTGAACTCACCCTTTTATTTTGACCCGATTTGCCTCAAACTTCATCTGTATAATGTAAATACATAGCAGATGAAGACCTGTGAATGGATTCTTGATATCTTTGATACTGTTGCCGTGGCAATGCATCAAACTTTAAAATTCTTTTTTTTGATGATTTTGAGACTCTTAGCGGCTTTTGGGGCCCTTAACGGGTTTGGAAACTCTTGAAACTTTGCATACAGGTCAGATCCCACAGCCATCAGGCCCGGGCTGAAGATGGTACCTGGGCGTGGC
Source organism: Pimephales promelas (assembly GCF_988280905.1). Classification (NCBI taxonomy): domain Eukaryota; kingdom Metazoa; phylum Chordata; class Actinopteri; order Cypriniformes; family Leuciscidae; genus Pimephales; species Pimephales promelas. Next base: position 15,561,531 of record NC_142769.1, read on the forward strand.
AGGGGGGCTAGACAGCGCCCCCTGGAAGGGGGTCCAAAAACTTGGTCCATAAATCAAACACGCTTGCATGTAATAATATGAAACTCGGTACACATGTTGATGTCATCGTTTCATATATACCTCACACTCTTACTTTTACCCCAGCTAGACATGAAGTCGGTTATTTAGGGTTGTTCATAAAACACACACAATGGAATTTGCAATACTACTCCTAGAGAATTCAAACACACAGCACGAAACTCGGTCAGCATGAAGTCAAGAAACTGAGGATGAAATTTTGCGAGGGGATTTTTGATATCTCGAACGGTTTGGCCGTGGCGAGGAAATAAAATTATGGCGAGAAACGTGAAACAGGAAGTGTGTTATAACTTCAGCATACATTAACTGATCTTGATGAAACTTCAGCAGTGTGTTCGCTGTAAGAGGCCGATCACATGGATGTGACTATTGTGAGTCAAAGTTATAGCGCCACCAACTGGCAGCAGGAAGTGTGTCACTTTCCAAATGCTTTAAAATCATCCTTTTATTTTGACCCGATTTGCTTCAAACTTCATCTGTATAATGTAAATACATGGCAGATGAAGACCTGAGAATGGATTCTTGATATATCTGATACTGTTGCCGTGGCAACGCATCAAACTTTGAAATTATTTTAGGATGCTTTTGAGACTCTTAGCATGCTTGAAATTGCATGAAAATCAACAGACACATCACATTTATTAGCCAGTAGACATGTGCAAAGTTTCAGAAACGGGCATGGTGCAGGGACTAAATAGCGTCACCTTTTGACAAAAGTGGCGTTGTTAGTTTTATCTACAGTTACAAAAATCGGTATATACATTTTACTCCTCAAGCCGGACTACTTTCTAATTCATAGTCATTAGTTTGGATCAAAAGGAAGTCAGATATTTTGGATTGAATATGGTGAGCCTCTCTCTGAGCCTACTGTACGTCCCTATATGGCAAGCCCTTTTAACATTTAAAAGCTAAGTTTGCCTATCCGGAATTAACATTGTAGATATCAACACCCCACCTTTTGACAAAAGTGACTAGTCTTAATTACATTTTGAATAGTTTGTATTATCATTTAAGATATCTGTAATGTAATTGTGACTAGTCGAAATGACAGATAGAGTATGGCAAGCTGTTTTAACATTTCATTTAATCATGAAAGGGCTAAAGCCTGCGACACCGCCACCCCGGTGCCTTTAGGTAACTAAAGGAACCGGGGTTGCGGTGCCACCGGCTTGGGCCCGCCATCGCTGCTCGCAGCTATATTTATTATTATTATTATTATTTATACGACTATTTGGGCACTTTTGGGGCCCTTAACATGCTCAAAAACTCTTGAAACTTTGCACACGGGTCAGAATCCGCGGCCATCAGGGCAGGGCTGAAGATGGTACCCGGGCGTGGCAGGGGGGCTAGACAGCGCCCCCCGGAACGGGGTCCGAAAACTTGGTCCATAACTCAAACACGCTTGCATGTAATAATATGAAACTCGGTACACATGTTGATCTCATCGTTCATATATACCTCAAACTATTACTTTTTACCCCAGCCCAACAGGAAGTCGGTTATTTAGGGTTGTTCATAAAACACTCGCAATGGAATTTGAAGTACTCCTCCTAGAGAATTCAAACACACGGCACGAAACTCGGTCAGCATGAAGTCAAGGCATTGAGGATGAAAGTTTGCGAGGGGATTTTTGATATCTCGAACGGTTTGGCCGTGGCGAGGAAACGAACTTATGGCGAGAAACGTGAAACAGGAAGTGTGTCAGAACTTCAGCATACATTAACTGATCTTGATGAAACTTCAGCAGTTTGTTTGCTGTAAGAGGACGATCACATGGATGTGAATATTGTGAGTCAAAGTTATAGTGCCACCAACTGGCAGCAGGAAGTGTGTCACTTTCAAAATGCTTTGAAATCACCCTCTTATTTTTACCCGATTTGCTTCAAACTTAATCTGTATAATGTAAATACATAGCAGATGAAGACCTGTAAATGGATTCTTGATATCTTTGATACTGTTGCCGTGGCAACGCATCAAACTTTAAAATTCTTTTTTTTTGATGATTTTGAGACTCTTAGCGGCTTTTGGGGCCCTTAACGGGTTTGAAAACTCTTGAAACTTTGCACACAGGTCAGATCCCACAGCCATCAGAGCCGGGCTGAAGATGGTACCTGGGTGTGGCAGGGGGGCTAGACAGCGCCCCCTGGAACGGGGTCCGAACACTTGGTCCATAACTCAAACACGCTTGCATGTAATAATATGAAACTCGGTACACATGTTGATCTCGTCGTTCATATATACCTCACACTCTTACTTTTTACCCCAGCCCAACAGGAAGTCGGCTATTGAGGTTTGTTTGTAAAACGCTCGCAATGGAATGTGCAATACTCCTCCTAGAGAATTCAAACACACGGCACGAAACTCGGTCAGCATGAAGTCAAGGCATTGAGGATGAAAGTTTGCGAGGGGATTTTTGATATCTCGAACGGTTTGGCCGTGGCGAGGAAACGAAATTATGGCGAGAAACGTGAAACAGGAAGTGTGTTATAACTTCAGCATACATTAACTGATCTTGATGAAACTTCAGCAGTGTGTTCGCTGTAAGAGGACGATCACATGGATGTGACTATTGTGAGTCAAAGTTATAGCGCCACCAACTGGCAGCAGGAAGTGTGTCACTTTCAAAATGCTTTGAAATCACCCTTTTATTTTTACCCGATTTGCTTCAAACTTAATCTGTATAATGTAAATATACGGCAGATGTAGACCTGTGAATGGATTCTTGATATCTTTTAAACTGTTGCCGTGGCAACGCATCAAACTTTACCATTCTTTTAGGATGCTTTTGAGACCCTTAGCATGCTTCAAATCGCATGAAACTCGACAGACACATCACATTTATTAGCCAGTAGACATGTGCAAAGTTTCAGAAACGGGTGTGGTGAGGGCTCAGTAGCACCACCTTTTGACAAAAGTGGGGTTGTTAGTTTTAACTAGAGTTACAAAAATCGGTATGTATATTGTACTCCTCGAGCCGGACAACTTTCTAATTGACACTCATTAGCTAGGACCCACAGAAAGTCAGATATCTTTGTTTGAATGTAGAGAAAATCTTAGAATTTTGCCAGTCTCTCAGTGTCTCTCTGTGTGAGTGAGAGGAGGGGCACCTGTCAGGTTAATTTTAACCCTTTATTTGCTGTGTGCGACTTCTCTGGCATTTTCGGGGGCCTTAACATCCTCTAAAACTCTTGAAACTTTGCACACGGGTCAGAACCCATGGCCATCAGGGCCGGGCTGAAGCTGGTCATCGGGTGTGGCAGGGCGGCTCGACAGCGCCCCCTGGACTGGGATTCGAACATTTGTCCATAAATCAAACACACTTGCGTGAATTAATATGAAACTCGGTACAATTATATATCACATCAGGCCAAACAACTTTCGTGCTCTAAGTTTTACGACAATTAAAATGGAAGTTGAGAATTATGGGTTGTTTGAATAGTTGTCCTAGGAGAAATACATCAAATTACAACGCATGTGTTTACCAATAACAACCAAACTCGGTGTGCAGGAAGTCAAGACATTGAGGATGAAAGTTTGTGAGGGGATTTTTGATATCTCAAACGGTTTGGCCGTGGCGAGGAAACGAAATTATGGCGAGAAACGTGAAACAGGAAGTGTGTTATAACTTCAGCATACATTAACATATCTTGATGAAACTTCATCAGTGTGTTCGCTGTAAGAGGACGATCACATGGATGTGACTATTTCGAGTCAAAGTTATAGCGCCACCAACTGGCAGCAGGAAGTGTGTCACTTTCAAAATGCTTTGAAATCAACCTCCTATTTTTACCCGATTTGCTTCAAACTTCATCTGTATAATGTAAATACATGGCAGATGAAGACCTGTGAATGGATTCTTGATATCTTTGATACTGTTGCCGTGGCAACGCATCAAACTTTAAAATTCTTTTTTTTTGATGATTTTGAGACTCTTAATGGCTTTTGAGGCCCTTATCGGGTTTGAAAACTCTTGAAACTTTGCACACAGGTCATATCCCACAGCCATCAGGCCCGGGCTGAAGATGGTACCTAGGCGTGGCAGGGGGGCTAGACAGCGCCCCATGGAACGGGGTCCGAAAACTTGGTCCATAAATCAAACACGCTTGCATGTAATAATATGAATGAAAAACTTCATCTGTATAATGATGAAAAACAGATGAAAAACTTCATCTGTATAATGTAAACATACGGTAGATGTAGACCTGGGAATGGATTCTTGATATCTTTTAAACTGTTGCCGTGGCAAAGCTTCAAACTTTGAAATTATTTTAGGATGCTTTTGAGACTCTTAGCATGCTTGAAATTGCATGAAACTCAACAGACACATCACATTTATTAGCCAGTAGACATGTGCAAAGTTTCAGAAACGGGCATGGTGCAGGGACTAAATAGCGCCACCTTTTGACAAAAGTGGGGTTGTTATTTTTATCTACAGTTACAAAAATCGTTATATACATTGTACTCCTCAAGCCAGACAACTTTCTAATTCATAGTCATTAGCTCAGACCAAGAGGAAGTCAGATATTTTGGTTTGAATATGGTGAGACTCTCTCTGAGCCTACGTCCGTGTATGGCAAGCCCTTTTAACATTTAAAAGCTAAGTTTGCCTATCCGGAAATTAACATTGTAGATATCAACAATGTCTTTCTGTCTATTCGTAATTACATTTTGGATAGTTTGTATTATCATTTAAGATATCTGTAACATAATTGTGACTAGTCAAAATGACAGACTATGGCAAGCCGTCTTAACATTTAATCATGAAAGGGCCAAAGCCTTCGGCACCGCCACCCCGGTGCCTTTAGGTAACTAAAGGAGCCAGGGGTTGCGGTGCCACCGGCTTGGGCCCGCCATCGCTGCTCGCAGCTATATTTATTATTATTATTTATACGACTATTCGGGCACTTTTGGGGCCCTTAACATGCTCAAAAACTCTTGAAACTTAGCACACGGGTCAGAACCCGCGGCCATCAGAGCCGGGCTGAAGATGGTACCCGGGCGTGGCAGGGGGACTAGACAGCGCCCCCTGGAACGGGGTCCGAAAACTTGGTCCATAAATCAAACACGCTTGCATGTAATAATATGAAACTCGGTGCACATATAGATCTCATCGTACATATATACCTCATACTATTACTTTTTACCCCAGCCCAACAGGAAGTCGGTTATTTAGGGTTGTTCATAAAACACTCGCAATGGAATTTGAAGTACTACTCCTAGAGAATTCAAACACACGGCACGAAACTCGGTCAGCATGAAGTCAAGGCATTGACGATGAAAGTTTGCGAGGGGATTTTTGATATCTCGAACGGTTTGGCCATGGCGAGGAAACGAAATTATGGCGAGAAACGTGAAACAGGAAGTGTGTTATAACTTCAGCATACATTAACTGATCTTGATGAAACTTCAGCAGTGTGTTCGCTGTAAGAGGACGATCACATGGATGTGACTATTGTGAGTCAAAGTTATAGCGCCACCAACTGGTAGCAGGAAGTGTGTCACTTTCAAAATGCTTTGATCTCACCCTTTTATTTTTACCCGATGTGCTTCAAACTTAATCTGTATAATATAAATACATAGCAGATGAAGACCTGTGAATGGATTCTTGATATCTTTGATACTGTTGCCGTGGCAACGCATCAAACTTTAAAATTCGTTTTTTTAACGATTTTGAGACTCTTAGCGGCTTTTGGGGCCCTTAACGGGTTTGAAAACTCTTGAAACTTTGCACACAGGTCAGATCCCACAGCCATCAGAGCCGGGCTGAAGCTGGTACCTGGGTGTGGCAGGGGGGCTAGACAGCGCCCCCTGGAACGGGGTCCGAACACTTGGTCCATAAATCAAACACGCTTGCATGTAATAATATGAAACTCGGTACACATGTTGATCTCATCGTTTCATCTATACCTCACGCTCTTACTTTTTACCCCAGCCAAACAGGAAGTCGGCTATTGAGGTTTGTTTGTAAAACGCTCGCAATGGAATGTGCAATACTCCTCCTAGAGAATTCAAACACACGGCACAAAACTCGGTCAGCATGAAGTCAAGGCATTGAGGATGAAAGTTTGCGAGGGGATTTTTGATATCTCGAACGGTTTGGCCGTGGCGAGGAAACAAAATTATGGCGAGAAACGTGAAACAGGAAGTGTGTTATAACTTCAGCATACATTAACTGATCTTGATGAAACTTCAGCAGTGTGTTCACTGTAAGAGGCTGATTACATGGGTGTGACTATTGTGAGTCAAAGTTATAGCGCCACCAACTGGCAGCAGGAAGTGTGTCACTTTCAAAATGCTTTGATATCACCCTCTTATTTTTAACCGATTTGCTTCAAACTTCATCTGTATAATGTAAAAATACAGCAGATGTAGACCTGTGAATGGATTCTTGATATCTTTGATACTGTTGCTGTGGCAACAAATCAAACTAACATTCTTTTTTGATACTTTTGGGACTCTTAGCATGCTTGAAATTGCTTGAAACAGATAGATACAGATAGCTCGACAGATACATCACATTTATTAGCCAGTAGGCATGTGCAACTTTGGCAAAAGATTAAAGTAATGTCAAAAAAGTAAACACTAAAAGCCTCATATCTTCTAAAAATGTAATTATACATCATTTGTTTCTAAATTAAATTATACAAATATTATAACTTCCCCAATTTTTCCTTTTTTTCATTTAAGAATTATGTTTACGTTCAAAAACAGCCAGAATTGTTGTAAAATTCATAAAAAAAAATAATAATCTGAGTCATACGTAGTGCTATACTGCCCTCTTGTGTTCAATATCAGTTAGGCCTATTGTGTATATTCCCACCGGTTAATCAACGTGTGACTCCGCTGGGACTCGGGAACTTTTAAATCGCTTACTTAAAACCGAAAGTCAAAATACAGATATCCGCACAAGACATTAATGCTGTGGAGTAGAGCAAGCATTTTAAATAAATTCCTATTAAGTAGGATTGAACTAAACAGAATGAACGTTCACTCTGTTCTGCTGGTTCCTCGCTGTTGGCGCGCACAGTTATGAATGCTTGTGCAGCCATGAGTTTTAGTTTAATTTTAAAATTAGCGCAATTTCGGGATTTGTATTATTTGAATTTATTTTTAAAAAACACAATGTTGAGTTTTATTGTAACACTGTTTAATCGCGCCCACGGTTATATTTTGTATATTATATATAATTATAATGTATTTCTGTATAAAATAATACTACAATAAAAAACACATTTGTGACCGACCTGATCCAGCAAAATTAGTCACAGTGACCCAAATTTAAAAATTGAGATTTTGATATTAATGGAAAGAGGACACTGTAAGCTTTCAAATGATACCTTGGTCATACCTTGAATGGTTGTAAAGATATACAGATTTGAATTCTGGTCGTCTGCCCTTTTTTTTCCAATTGAAAACCTAAGAAAATCGCTTTTAAAGTTTTTTTGCCCGTTTTTTTTTTTTTTTTTTTTTGATATCTTTCAAAATCCATAGCATTTTAAGGGATAAACTATTTATTTTATATAGCTTAATTTGACCAAATAGATTAACATATATAAATGCAATTTAACGAGGCTGAAACTCAACTTATTTTACATTTTTTTTAAATAAATAATTAAAAAGTCACTTTTACAAAAATGTTCTAAAATCAGAAAGATTAAAGAGGAGTCAGAGAGAAATTCAGTTTTCATACGGATTAGCCCACATAAGCAGAGAGCAGTCTGTTTTCTTTCATTTTGAATGGTTGTGTTTAAAAGTAGACATTTCAATATATATGTCTGTGAGGATACCTTATACGCTGACTTTCGGTTCATGAGACAAGCTTCAGTTCACGTGCCGCGCGTCTCCGCGTCGTGATTAGGCCTAGCCTATTGTCTGCAATTTATTTCTTATTATTAAATCAATTGGTTGATGAAACATTGATTTAAATTAAGATAATTATTTTAAAACGAAATTTACTTTAAAGAAAGGCTTTGTGCTTGCATGTTTAAGCTATGTGAAAGTTTTAGTGCTGCTTCCAGAGAACGGCCACGTTCGGATTGTTTTTCCTCATAAATGCGAACACGGAAAATAAAATAAAGATTTTATGTTCTGGAGAGAGTCAACCCTTCTTCATCCGGTGAGTATTACTTTTGGTTTGTGCAGTGTGGTTCACATAGGCCAATTTATTAAAATATTTAATTATCTGGGAATTGGATCTCCTCCATAATGCTGAAATTGCCCAATTTTAAAAAATTTAGTAATAATTTAAGTTTTGTGGTGTAAGTCTACGTATTTTATAATGTTAACTTCAAATAATACTAATAGTAATTTAAAGATGTTGTAGCTAGCATTGGGTCTGGACGTGAAGGATAACTTCGGGAGTTGAAGGGACGTGTCGGTGTCGTGATTCTGTCTTCTCACACCGCGACACAGGTTCGTGGATCTGAGTGTCGCGATCGTTACAGCCTTACATAGGCTATATTCTTCTTGCAGATAAATATACTCACGCAGTTTAGGTTAGAAGCCTCCAGTGAGTTCAACGTTTCAGGGGATACCCGGGAAATGCTCAGAGGTGACGAGGGGAGTTGAGAAGAGCAATGTTTATTTCAGCGAATTTAAAGCTTTGACAACTTTAATCGTTATTTAAATACCTTTACTCAATTATCTCGACTAAGAAACCCTGTGAGATTATTTTTGAATGTCTGTTCTTTGAAATTAGCAAATTTTTTTTTTTTTTTTTTTTTTTTTGTTATTTCATGGTTTTTCCACATAATCGGCCCATATCTTAAAATGGAAGGTTGCAACTTCCGACTCATTTCGCCAGAGCGGGTCACATTTGATTTTTATTTTTTAAACAATGTAATGTGTAACCTAAAAATAAACAGATTATTTGATAAATGGTATATTTAAATCTGCATATTGTAGCCTAATATCTGCAGGGCAGCCTAGTCTTAATAAATGTATGCTTCATTTTTCATTAGTAAATTTGATCAATAAATTCAATAATTTAGAATAATAAGACACTATAGGGCTGTTACCCTAGGTAAGGCTGATCAAATTAAATCGGTTACACAATAATGTTACGAGATTGGTTTAACAGGAGTCAATTAAAAATTGCTGTAAAGAACGATACTTTTAAACATAACCCTAAATCACCATAAGGTGTCGCCAGATGACCGTCTTAATGAACGAGTCATGGATTCAAAATGCTGAATCATTCAGTAATGAGAAAACACATTGCTTTGAGATGCGCGATGGGTCGCTGTGATCTTTGTTTAACTATTTTCTCTGCTGAAACAGAAAAAAGTCAATATTGCATCTAAAAAGTCAATATTGCATCTAAAATGTAAGTGACTTGACTTGTGTGTGTGACTATGTTTGTTGTAGTGATAAGAGTTGCACCCTTGTTAAAGTTTAAGGCCTTGTGTTTTTGGATATATATCTTTCTTTCTTTTTTTTTCTTTTTTTTACAAAATATGCATATAACCCATATATTTTAGATTTATTATTTGCTTTAAATTAAATTAAGATTGTATTTTTGGTAATTGAACCTGAATGAATTTAAAAATGAATGTGCTATATTTCAGATCATATATTTGTTTTTCTTAAAATTTGAACTAACTTTATTCTCAGCTGAATTATAAATATTTTATTTCTGTATGAATTAAAAACACATTTGATTTTTCTTTTTTAATCAATGTAGAATGTGTAACTGAAATATAAACAGATTAGGGCTCTGTTCGAGGACAAGTAACTAAAACCAATGCGACATGATGAATGTTTGTTTCCCAAACCATCTCAGAGTAACAGCTTACTTTTCTTTCTTACTATATTCTTTCTTACTATAAACTGTGCTGTAGAGCTTGCATCAGTCAAAGCAGGGTTACATTTTGCATGTCGTGCACAATAAACCTAAAGGCACCAGGGTGGCGGTGCCACCGGCTTCATATATATATGTATATATACAGTATATATATATATATATATATAGCTGTGATCCGCGATGAAGGGCCAAAGCCAGTGGCATGGCCACCCTGGTGATTTTAGGTAACTAAGGAACCGGGGTTGCGGTGCCACCGGCTTGGGCCCTTCATCGCTGCTCGCAGCTATATTTCTCCTTGTTTTTCCCAAAGTCTGCTTGCCATGGTCTATGTTTGAACGAAACAAGAACTGGGTGCCGCCACGTTACTCACTACGCAGTTGTCCGCGTCTGTCGCCATGGTTACGTCATGGCTATGGCAATACGAGCGGAAACGAGGATAGCCGAGGATAGCGTAGATATTGCGTCATTGACAGGCGATATTTTTTTCCAGGACGGCCACTTATTTAAAATTGGAATTTCTCTGAAATAAAAGAACTTTGGAGACTTTTGGGATATTGTAAGTACACAGCTGCAGGAAATATATCACACTGTGCAAGTGATTTTTGGATATTTTATTACAACATTCTTACATATTGGACCTTTAATTTCTTATTTAAAAAAAAAAAATCCATATTCTGAAAATCGCCATAAGCATAAGCATCTTATCGCCATTGAAGCATAAGAATTGTGGTAGTACATTTTATGTTTGCTTATTCCTCCCCCTTGAAGGCCTCTAAGTCTTCAATAATAGCCACTTCCAGTACAGAGTACATTTTGGCCTTTTATGGCATGGATAACGAAACCAAAAGTAAATTATGTAGGAAACACTTATATGAGTGCATATTCTTCAGCTGTTCCAAGCTATCACCCGCTCTAGATGGTTTAGATTCCCACGTGGATTGTTCCTGGCTGTCCTCTTCAGAGCAAGGAGAGATAATTTTATAGACATTAGATACATGCTGTAATCCATGGCAGAGTATATCTGATATGATACGCTGAAAAGATATGAATGATATATGATAGATTGAAGTGAGGAGTGAATGTGCAAGTTACAGAATGTAACTCTAAAGCACATGGATTCCGAGAAGCAAATGTGGCAATAAATGAACATTCTCAGGCGACAACCAATTAACAGATTCTTTTCTAAAATAAGGAAGCTGGCCATTATTAAAAAAAGAAAATGAGATGAGTTGTGGAGACAGGCAGACGCCATCTGAATGGGAACTATGCTATTTCAGTGGATGTCCATCAACACACCTGCTGGTGCCATGTTGCATGCAATGCAAGCTACTTAAGTACTTACTCAGAGTCTTGTGGTGCGTTACTGTCTTGCATTAGGCTATAACAAAGTTTAGAAATAGAACTAGCAGTTATTACAGTTTGGAAATTGTAGATATCAGTTTACAAAAATACCAGCTTTGGAAAACCTAAGGGTTCAATAGCATGGTTCTTCCTGGCAAGGAATGTGGCAAATAAAGTGTTAAAGTCCCTGTAAAGTCAAAATTAAGTATGTGTACTGAGTTTGTGACACCACAGAAAAATGTGTTATTAGCCCCCCGGCCAAATTTGAATGATAAAAAAGCCAGCAAGTACATAAAATAAGCTATCTGTTTCTCAAACGCTGGGGGCGTGTCCGCTGGCTGTGTGGAAACCACACCCACTCGCGGGAAAGCTTTTAACTCATTGTGAGTTTCTTTCATGAATGTGTGGTTTGTCCTTGTCTTCTCTTTCTTTTTTTATCATGTGTATTGTTAAGCCCTTTGGTCAGCCTTGTTGCTGTTTTTAAATGTGCTATATAAACACAAACTTGAAACTTGAATTAACTGTTTACTCATGCTTATCTAATGATTATTAGTGTGTAGTTATTATAAAATGTTACCAAAATGGGTAATTAAAAATCATTTAGATTTAGTTAAAATAGTTAAACTCAGACAATTGTTTGTGATTTAACTGCTTATAACTTTTGACCAATAAGTGGCGCTGTCACCAAATTGATGTAGTGTGGCGAGTGTGAGGTGACAATCAAACACAAAGGCTGCGTTCGAAATCACATACTATCTAGAGTGAGTATTTTTTTTAAATATGTAATTACTTCACGACCGCTAAAAAGTCAGTTCTAGTATGATTGTGTGTAATTTGAATGCAATTGGGACGTACTATATTCGCTATGTTGCCCTTTTCATGTGACCTACCAGTGTCAGTTGTGTCACCACCATTCACAAACCCTCTCCTGTGGCCTCATGGGATGGTAAGAGTCCATCGTATGCACACTTCAGAATATCGCTGGAAGAAGTTGCTACATTTTGCCCACTCTTTGAGTACTTGTGTCTGTCAGGGTTTGGGTTGATGAAAGCAGTGTCACGTGAAACCACGTGTTTACAAAAAAAAAAAAAAAAAATGACAACATGAAAGGACGCAGCCTTTGATAAAAAAGCTGTATGCAACACAGCACAAAACAAAACATGACATGAAAGCACATGAAACAAGGCACACAGACAAGACAAACCAGGAGTGTGAGGGCTCTGTCTTAAAACCAAGAAATAGACTAGACAGAAGGGACAGAACCCTGACAGTGAATTCGGACATACTTCTTTTTTCTTTTGTAACATACTGTTTTTCTCCTAATATAGTATAGTAGGGAAGTATGTGATTTTGGATGCAGCCTAAATTTGGTATCAATATGTGACCCCGTCTGTAAAATCCTGGCTAAAGTCTCATAATCTAATTATGAGATTAATTAGTCATAACCCCTATTTGCACGGGATTAGTATTATCTGGGGACCTCGTGTGATTTATATATTACCCCGCCACATCTGAATTTCATCTGGCCAATTCGCACGGGATAACTGAAGCCTGAGATTTTTCTCAATTTACTGACTTATCTCCCGGATATGACGTCAATAGACTATTGCTTGGAAATTTATTTTCGTTATAGGTCTGGCTGTATGATATATTATGACATAAAGAGAATAAAGTTCCTTACCACATGGTGCTGTCATTCATCTCCATCTAATCATTCTTTTTGTTTTTGCCCTTCTGATGATTTTCAGCTTTTACTTTCTGCAAATTGTGTAGTTGTGTCAAGTCAAGTCACCTTTATTTATATAGCGCTTTGTACAATACAGATTGTATCAAAGCAGCTTTCGGGACCAGACATGCGCAGTCGTGAGCAGGAAGTAAAGCCGTGAAATCAAGGCCACGCCCTCATTCTCGCTGAATCAAACGCAAGCACACGCCCTGCAATTTTCTTAAGTGGCCTCTTTTGAGGGCTTGTGCGGCCTCTTTTGCCGCCAGCGATTCTCCTTCATCTTCATCCCCAGGATTTTCTTGTTCCTGGGGCTCTGTGACGACGAGCGGTGTGTCTGCACCTTCAAACTGTGGAAAGGTTTTCCTAGCGTTTTTTTGGGAGGCAGACCCATTCTGTCAGTTTAAATCTAGATTAAAGACTCTAATCTGGCACACAAATAACACTGTCACATTACTATAATTCAAATCTTTAAAGGGGTCCTATTATGCGTTCCACTTTTTCAACTTTAGTTAGGGTGTAAGTCCACTCCAAAGGAAGATATTTTATTCAACAGAATTCACTTTCCAAGAACTACAAGAACAACTTGTTTGAACGACAAAGCTTTTTTACGGGCATTTAAGCTTTTTCATAATGCATTTAACCTACCCACGGAATATGTGGGTATGTATAGAAGACAGTGTTGTCACTGTCAAAAGAGACAACTGTTTTGTCCACTACATTTCCAAAACCCATTTGTTTGTCTTTCCTAAGGCTGATAAACTTAGTGGTTACAATTTATTATAATAAACACTGTTCCTGAACATTATAACCCCAAAGTTTATCTGTGTACTGCACATTTTACAAATAACTGCTTCCAGCAGTAAAATCCATGCTAAGCACAAAACTTCTCCTGAGGCTACGGCAGCTAAAAATAAATAAATAAATAAACAATGAATGGAGCAGCCTATTTAAGTGTAAACAGGTAGCAAAAAAATAATGTAATTAACTGTATTTAGCACTTAATTTGAAAATACAGGGTCTATTCAGAGCTATGATTTCAATTACTGTGTGAGTATTACTGTAAGAATCCACATGCAGACAGATATCCATTAATAATAATAATATGTCCAAGAAAGCACCTGACATGACAACTGTGCCTGAGCTGAAGCCTGAGAATGTGACCTAAGAACTCTCATATGCTAAAGTAGGCTGCCTCCTATTTCAAAGCATAGTGAACAAGGCTCCAGTGTCCTCCAAGGACATCTGAGAGCAGTGACATTTGACCTCTACGATTACTCCCAGATCATTTCCACCTTCAGCACTTTCATCTGCTGTCACAACCCCTGACACCCGTTTCTTTCATGCAACATTTTCTCTCTGAGCTCCTCAGTCTCTATAGATCTTTTTTTATGTTATGAACCAGGTGCATAATGTGTTACAATGTTGCATTTTGTTCTTGGAATTGTTCACTTTCACAAGGCAACCTTTCAAAGCATAGCAAAATGTGTTCATGCAAGTCACATGTAGGTAACGTTCTTCCCATTGGGCAGAGTTTCCTCTGCATCATCCATCAAGATGATTGACAAGTTCACTCCATAAGGTTATTGTGGCTTTATTTGTAACTGTCGAGACACACACAAACACTATACGAATGTAGCCATCATTGCCGCTGTAAAATCATATACTACATTCGTATTAATACTGCAGCAAAGTAAAATGTGCTCTCTCTGGATCTCCCAGGGCTGTCTAGAGGTTATCAGTGTCAATACACACACAAACACTATACAAATGTTATAATACAGCTAGAGCAGGAATCAAGGCTTCATCGGGACAGAATTCTCGCACAGAGAAGCGCAATTACAAAATATTTTAACTTGAAGAGGAGCTCTTTTGGTTTTCAACTGTGGTAACTAATGTGCTCACTCACAGAATTCTGATTCCCTTTCGTAGTCACTTCGAGTTACGTCAGAAGTGACGGAGATTGGGGGTTTCGCATAGAAAGCCAATCCTCTTCGAGTATTTAAACACGAGCCAATGGCATGCAATGCCTTGGGGCTGCGGAAATTTGCATGGCGTACTCCGCCCTACTCTGTGAGTATAAAAGGAGGAAGTGAACGCAACCGCAGTATGTTTTCGCTTCGGAGCCAAGAGAACCTCTTCACTCCTGAAAGCACTGTTCAAGACTCTTCGAGACGAGCGTCCTCTTCAGTGTTGGTGTGACGGCGGTACCCAGCGAGATTCTGCATCGCCTGCGATCTGAGCAGTGGTCTGCCAGACTTTGCGCTTCTCCCTGGTCGCTTCAGCGCTGAAAGAGTGAATTTCCTCCTCTCATTGAAAGAGCTGCACGCGCATGTCTTTTTAAAGACGGTTCGCCCGTGTTCTTCTGGGTGTGGTTGATTTCTGTCGTCATCTGATGGTCACGATCGCTGCTTTGTATGCCTGGGCATTTCAGCATGCAGCAGCAGCGTTCGTGGATGACTCATGTTCCTTCTGTGGGAACATGACCATCTCTACACTGAGGTCGAGACTCAATGATCTCACTTGAGTGAGAGTCCCGGTCCCCCCCCGCTCGATCGGTTTCCTCCATAGGGGGCCCGTCGACCCGGGGACCTGGTGATTTTACGGTGATGGTGTGGGATAAAGCCCCGACGATTCCTCGGGCCACACCTCCCGCCTCAGTGCGAGAGCCAGCGAGCGTTAGTTCGATTCAGTCGGTTGCTTCTTCGGTGGCACCGGCTGCTTCGGGCAGCGCTCCAGATGATGATGCGATGTCGATCACAGCATCACTAGGCGGGCTTGACTCCTCGGGAAGTGAGGATGCGGCCGCGTTGCCTCCCTCGGGAGCGTCAGCGCCGCCGTGTCTGATCCCGCGATGATGGCCGTGCTATCTCGGGCGTCCGTGAGCATCGGGTGGGGGTGGAACTCCGCCCCATCCCGATCTCTCGCGGCTGAATAATTGGTTTTTGGGTAACGCTGCCGCCTTACGGCCACGGCCAACCCCAATTTCCTTTTTTCCTCGAGTTGCATGCGGAACTGACACGCACTAAAAAATAAATAAATAAATAATAATAAAAAAAAAAGGCGTGCTTAGTTCCCCGCCCTTCCTCCCCTCGGCGATGCGGCTGTCTGTGGGTACGCTGGGGCTCCCCCGGTCAACCGGCGGTTGCTCTCAGATGCCCCTCCAAAGCCTATGGGTTCTCGTCGTCTATGGCGGCGCGATTCTGTAGAGCGGCGGGACAGGCAGCCTCCGCCCTGCATATGATGAGCACCTACAAAGCTAGCTGCTCAGGAATGTGCACGAGGAGGTGACGGACCAAGCGAGCTGCGAGCCTGCCGCCTACCTTGTCCTTAAACGGGTCACGGAGGCGGTCGCTCGCTCCCTTGGTAAGGTGATGCCCACCGCTGTGGTCCAGGAGCATCATAATGTTCGGCGGTGCGGTCCAGGACTTTGCCCAGCACTTCTCGACCGCCTAGGAGCAGACGAAGGCGGTTTCTCTGCCCCGACGGCCAGCTGCTGCCTCCAACCTGCCGTCGGCTCGGACGCCTCCGCCAGCTCGCTGCCGAGGACGGCCCCCTGCGGCTCCCTTCCCTCCCACGCGGCCCCAGCAGCAGCCTTCAGCCGGTTCGCGTCGCGGAGGAGGCCACAGGTAAGCGTCCCAAGAAAAGAGCCCCCCCCTCAGGCCGCGTGCCCCGCTAGACGCCAGGCGAAGCGATGTTCCTGAGGCGGGCCGCTCAGTGATAGTGTCATGGTTTTTCTCAGGAGGCGGTGGCAGGGCCCCTCCTTCCCCGGTGGAGGGCCGGTGGAGAATCTTTTGTTCTAGCTAGCTCCCTGAGCTGGTTGAGGAAAAGCTGACACTGTCATTGAGCACACAGACTGGAATGAGCGCGCACGACGTCCAGTGCGTCGCCCCGTTCATTCCTCTCTGTCTCGGGGGGCGCGGAAGGGTGCGTGTGTCGTCCCCGGGCTACGCCAATCCCTTCCCCCTCTGTCGCCAGACCCCCGGCAGAACAGACCCCCGTGGAACGCTCTGCCTTCCCTGGTCTCTTCTGTCGGGGAGCGGGTTTCGACGGTGCATCCGGACGGGGTAACTCCTGCACGCATGCCGGTCGACCCGCCTCGCTGCCCCTCCGGGGGGACGTCTGTGGTTCGCATGACCCCGTTGGCTCACTTCCTGGAAGCCTGGCTAGCGCTTCCCGGGGTTCCCGCTGGGTCATCAGAACGATCAGATTCGGCTAAGCGATTCAGTTCGCACGGTCTCTTCCCCGCTTCAGGGGAGTTCGCTCCACGATGGTTGGTGGCAATGCCCCAGTCTTGAGAGCGGAGATTGCGACCCTGCTGGCGAAGGGTGCAATCGAGACGGTCCCTCCAGCCGAGGTGAGGTCCGGGCTTTACAGCCCCTACTTCATTGTCCCCAAGAAAGACCGGTGGGTTACGACCGATCCTGGACCTGCGCATTTTGAACCGTTCTCTCCATCGACTACCGTTCAAAATGCTCACGGCCAAACGCATTTTCGAATGTGTTCGGTATCAGGATTGGTTTGCAGCGATCGACCTGAAGGACGCGTACTTCCATGTCTCCATTCTCCCTCGACAAAGACCGTTTCTGCGGTTTGCCTTCGAGGGCCAGGCATACCAGTACGCCGTTCTCCCATTCGGGTTAGCTCTGTCCCCTCGCGTCTTCACGAAGATCGTCGAGGCAGCCCTTGTTCCCCTTCGCGAACACGGGGTTCGCATCCTGAACTATCTCGACGACTGGCTTATACCCAGCCAACATTTGTATGTGGGGCCCATATGGGTATGAAATGGGCTGAAAAATGGGCCCCATGTAGGATTGTCCGCGGGTTACATAATGGCCCCATGTTAATTGCCCAGATAAATTTCATGTTGGATTGCACTTGGTACTACGCCGGACCCAAGTGGGCAACATGCACAAGACCCATCTCGGTCCCAGCTTTAACCCAGCCAATATTTATATGTGGGGCCCATGTGGGTTTGAAATGGGCTGAAAAATGGGCTTTGATTGGGATTGTCCGCGGGTTACATAATGGCCCCATGTTAATTGCCCAGATGAATTTCATGTAGGATTGCACTTGGTACTAGGCCGGACCCAAGTGGGCAACATGCACAAGACCCATCTCGGTCCCAGCTTTAACCCAGCCGATATTTATATGTGGGGCCCATGTGGGTTTGAAATGGGCTGAAAAATGGGCTTTGATTGGGATTGTCCACGGGTTACATAATGGCCCCATGTTAATTGCCCAGATGAATTTTATGTAGGATTACACTTGGTACTAGGCCGGACCCAAGTGGGCAACATGCACAAGACCCATCTCGGGCCCAGCTTTAACCCAGCCGACATTTGTATGTGGGTCCCATGTGGCTTTGAAATGAAAAGTGGGCTCTGTATGGGATTGTCCACGGGTTACATAATGGCCCTATGTAAATTGCCCAGATGAATTTTATGTAGGATTACACTTGGTACTAGGCCGGACCCAAGTGGGCAACATGCACAAGACCCATCTCGGGCCCAGCTTTAACCCAGCCGACATTTGTATGTGGGTCCCATGTGGCTTTGAAATGAAAAGTGGGCTCTGTATGGGATTGTCCACGGGTTACATAATGGCCCTATGTAAATTGCCCAGATGAATTTTATGTAGGATTACACTTGGTACTAGGCCGGACCCAAGTGGGCAACATGCACAAGACCCATCTCGGGCCCAGCTTTAACCCAGCCGACATTTGTATGTGGGTCCCATGTGGCTTTGAAATGAAAAGTGGGCTCTGTATGGGATTGTCCATGGGTTCCATTATGGTGCCATGTAAATCGCCCAGGTGGGTTTAATGTAGGATCGCACTTATAAACAGGTGGGCCCCAACTGGGCCACATGCACAAGACCTATCTTGGTCCCAGCTTTAGTTTTTTGTGGGTACTACAAGGTTACTATATGGGCTGAAATATGGGCTTTAAGTGGGTTTGTCCATAGGTTCCATGCTGGCCCCAGCAACTTGCTGGATTTCAGGATTCAGGATTTCTTTTATACAGGATTTCACAGGGCTTTAGGTGGGGCCCAACTAGGAATCATATGCATGTGGCCCAATTAGGGATCATCTGGGCTCCATCTAAATGAGTAGCAACACCACACAAACAAGTTTTAAAGCATTAGAGCACACAGTGATATTGAAATATTTTCAATTTTATTAAAATTACTCATCATCATATTATGCTATATTCTGAAATTCCAGGGACAATATTTAAAGAAGCAGATTTATGTCAGATTAAAGAGTATCTATTTAATACCTATTTGTTAAAATACATATTTTGAACCTGTATTTGACCCAGTCTTTACTGAACATTTGAACAGGATATAAATTGGTGACAGTTAGAAGAAGCAGCAACTATACAGTACATTTATCAGTACAGCTTACACTGCAGACAGTCATTTGCGCATCTAGACACTCTCCTCCTCCATCTCTTGTCCTGGACTATTTTGAGAGTTCCCTCTCAGTTCCTTGCCAGTTGATCTGTGTTGTCTTCTTAAGAGCCTCTGCAAAACATTTTTTTTTTTTTTTTTTAGGGATTTTGATTTTAGAAAAATCATGTTACTTACACGTCACAATACCTTATGATAGAATAACAATTTTTACTCAGGATAAAAAAAAAAAAACAGCAAAAAAATTATATAGGAATGGTGACGGTTTTGGAATGTCACTGGAAGGGCATTTGGGAAATCAATAAAAAACAGTTTATAAAGTATGCATAATAAGTATAATGATTTATGATTACTTTTAAAGTAAAATTAGGAATGCTCCGATCAATCGGCCAGATATTAGGGTTAGGTTAACTAAGTAAGTAAGTAAAAGTTTATTTATATAGCACCTTTCACAGGTACAAGGCAACAAAGTGCCTTACAACAAAAACATTAATATCATAAAATACACACAATAAAAGCATAGACAGTACATGACCATATCATGTAACACAGGTACCTAATTAAAAGCCTGAACAAATAAATGAGACTTTAGTCTGCATTTGAAGGCATCAACAGAGTCAAAAGAGCGCATATACAGTGGGAGGGGGTTATTAAACGCCTTCTGAAGCAAAGCCATGAGTTTGTGTAAGAAAAATATTCGGTAACGCTTTAGATTACAGCCCGGAATGTACTATGTAATTAAGAGGAATTTACAGTGTAACTTTCTGCAATTATAGTGTACCTATAAAGGACTTGCATGTAAGTATTATGGGTAAAGTTTTGGGAATAATGGGTTAACAACCAGGAGAATTAAAAATATATATTTATACTGTAAGTATTATAGAAATAAGGGTTACTTATTCTACTATTATGATACAACAGTCTTACATTTGGGAGCAATTTAGCGAGTACATACACTGCAAACCTTTTTGTAAAAATTGTGTATCAATACTGTATAGGCTTTTTTTAAAGGACAGGGTACATATATAGGCATTTATACAATTCTTTAATATTTTTTAAAAAAATTATAGCAAAAGTGCAGATGTTTAAGTTTTGGCTAACATGTTTCAAGGCAAGAAAAGCTAAGACTATTGCATTTTTTTTTAAATACTGGGACATATATTTTGTTTGATGTGGTTACAGGGTAAGTGGTGCTTGTATAATAAATAAAGGTTTCCAAGTCAGTGATATAAAACTGTGTATGTATTTTTATTGTACTTACCCTGTAACTACATGGAACAAAGGGGTAACAAGCACCACCACATGAAACAAGTGTATCTTTCCCCAATATTTAAGCAAAAGTTGCAATAGTTTTCGTTTCAGTGCACTTAAGTAAAAAAGATGACTTTATAAATGCATATGTACCCTGTACTTTTTTTTAAAAGCCTGTAATTTTAGAGTAGGTATTGGTTCACCTTTATTTCAAAAAGGTACGCAGTGTACAATTTTCTGGTGAAATTGCTCCCAAATGTAAGATTGTTATCACAATAGTAGGATAAACACCCTTTAGTCCTTTAATACTTACAGTATAAATAATTGTTTAATTCTCCTGGTTGTTACCTCCTTATTCCCCAAACTTAATATATTGTTCCTTTATACTTATATTGTAAGTATGTTATAGGTACACTATAATTACCAAAGGTTACGCTGTTAAATCGCTTTAATTACGCAGTACTTTCCAGGCTGTAATCTAAAGCATTATCAAATATTCATATTTAAAACTTTATTAAATAAAATAACCAGCTTCCGGCCAAGCAAACATACAGATTGCACTTAAGTGTAAAGTGCAACTTATGTGGTTTTAAGTTGATATTTACTCTACACCATTATGCACTACGCTACTTCTGACGTCACAAATTGACCTATGGCTAAGCCATTCAGTCAAACGCGATGAGCAGTGCGCACCTAACCTAATACACTCGGACATTCTCTGCTTCCACGTCCATTGAAATGCATTGCAGTTAGTCAGTTTTCATTAGGTTTTTTTGTCATTTTAAGTTTAAAATGGTCAAACGGTGTGCATGGGGTACATACAACTCCTACACTAGGTTCCCGAGAGACTGGGCGACGGTGTGTATTTCTTTACCCTTTCCCAAGCCACTTCTCAACAGAGATAAGTATCTGCTCTGGATTAAGTTATGCGATTAAGTCATGCGCCGCGGTAGACCACAACAACAACTAAAGTTAGCCTTCTAGCTGCTTTGTACATCATGTCACTTAGCTTAATTAACGTATCTGTAAATAACCGAGATAACAAATGTTAACAATGTTGTGCTGAATGATTCATGTAAATACTGTAGCACCAAACGGTGATGGCAACGATATGCGGTATATCACGTTTACATTGTGACCTGTAAATTACATTTTTGCCTGGAGCTGAAGCTTTTCATCGACCTTCTCAACAATAAAATTATTAATATAACCCTCCAATGCATAGTTAAGGCCCTTAAGGTGACTTTGAGATGATATATATTTCTGTCTCCAAAAATCACCAATTGCCTCCTGAAAAATGTCTGCCATAGCGCCTGTCCCCGAATGTTGACTGTTTGTCCAAGTGAGTGGAGGGGGCGTGGCTTAGCCATAGGTCAATTGCATAAGTTTGCAAGTAGGCTGCTTATGGCCATTTAGTTGGAAGCTAGTTGTTTTACTTTAAAAAGTTTAAATATGAATATTTTTCAAACAAAATTTTTGCTTCAGAAGGCCTTTATTAACCCCCCTAGAGCCGTGTGGAGTTTATGATGGATGGATGCACTTTTTTGAGCTTTTTTAAACTAATAGTTGCAATCCACTGCCATTACGAAACTTGGAAGCGTCAGGGTGTTTATTAATAAAACTCTGATTGTATTTGTCTGAAAGAAGAACGTGGGCTAATATACACCAAAGGATGGCTTGAGGGTGAGTAAATCATGGGCTAAATACTCTAATTAAATTATGTAAAATCTAATTTTGAAAAATTTATTAAATTAAGTACAATCAAAACACCTCAAAAAGGTTAATAAATCCATACCGGAAGTGGCAGTACAATGTAGTAGTAGATAAAGAGCAATCCTCCACCAAATTGCCAGTACTCATCTGGATCCTTGGTCAATCTGGGATGGGGTGGGGTGATGCGTCCTTAACAATATTAAAACAAGACGTATCAATATCATACCAACATTTGCCATTATAAAACATTCAGAGAACATGAAAAATAGCCCAATAGCTCCCCGGTCTCCACTGTGTGTGTTTAATACTCACTGCTGTGTGTGTGTGTGTGTGTGTGTGTGCACTTGAATGGATGAAATGAAGAGCACAAATTCTGAGTTTGGGGACACATGTCACATCACATCAATTGAAGCTTTAAAAAAAGAAATTGCTACTCCAAAATCAAACAAACCATCAAACAATTTTACCTGTAGCCACATTTATCCTGTTATGACACGTCTGAGGGTCTTTCCCTTGATGTTCTTTCGTGAACTAAATAAAGGGCTCATGATGGTGACATGTTCTCCTTTCTTTGTCACTTTAGAGGAAGAAAGACATAAAGATAATTAGTTACTCAGATTTGTCACTGGTAGAGGATATGACTTTTGATGATGAGTATAATACTTTTGACAACATAATGTATTAATCCCAATGTAAGGTTTAGAAGCAATGGTTAAAACTGACTTACATAATGAAGTTGATAATCATGCCGTTGTGGATTTGTCTCTCTGTTGGGTGCCTGCTCTCCCCCCAAAAATCTTCTTCCAGTGCTTGATATATAAAAATAATAAAAAAATAAACAAATCTCTTAAGATTAGCAGTTGTCAGTTTTTTAAGAGGTGATGTCAAAATATTTAGAAACGGGCATCTACTAAAATATAAGAGATTTAACGTTAGACCAATAACATTTCTCAACTCTTCTGTAGATTCCAGTGTTTCAGAGAGTAAATTACCGTTTTATCAGTCAAATCATATTTATATAGCGCTTTTCACAATATATCAGTCACTTTACTCATTTGGATTCTACTTCCCTAGTAAATAAATAAATAACTTCTACCAGAATATATTAGAACACATTTCATACTAATTATACTTCAATTTCATTAACATAATTATTGACACATCACCTAAGAAGACTTTATTACACAATGAACATTATATATATAGCTGCTATATATTACGACCAAAAAATAAAGTAATAACGTTACCACTATTAAGTGTACCAGAAGTATATTTGCAATAGTTCCACTTTAGCACAATCAAATACACTTACTCAGAAGCACTAACGTTGCTTTCAGATAAATATGGTTAGCTACCCGTTATGTTAACGTTACAAACACAACTGCAGGTAACTTAGTAGCCTACGTCCGTTATCCGTTTATAAAACTCTCGTATGTGACGTTAACGTTAAGTTACACAGAACATTTCTGGGTAGTTAATGAACTCCATTCACACACGTTTTGTTTATCTGCATTATATATTCAACCATGAACTATATTAACACTCTCATCCACTTATTTGAATGTAATACCTAAACGTTTATATCTCAGTTTTTCTAAAATGATAGTGGAGACAGAAAAATGTTCTCTTACCTGATCGCCAATATTGCAGGATCTCACGCATCCAGTCTGAGCGTCTTCTGTGTGTTCACATCTTCTGTTCTCCTTCGTTTACATGTCACATCGCAAATTAGTTCAAAATAATAATTGAAAGACCGAGTAACCTTGCTGAGCAGCCGTCGTCATCAACTCAAATGTATTTGATTTTTCAAACTTGACCAGTAAAAAGGCGCGCACAGTTGTCATTGGCCAGTTACATAGATGACAGTCAGATTAACCAATCATGATCAAAGAAGGTGAAACAACCGAAGTTACGACGTCACTCTGTAGGCCAAAACGCAGAAGTGAATTTGCATTTTAGCATTACAGTTCCCTCGCTCTAAAGCCTATGGGTTTTTTGAATGGGTTTTTGCTAAATCTCCTGAAATAAGGTCTCTGGTGAACAGAGCCTCTAAATATTTTCACGTTTTGATCTATGACAGAACACACAATTATGACCTGCTTGTGTTTTTTTTTTTTTAAACTTTATTGTGTCGGATTGTGTTTTTTAAAATCTTTAAATATACTTCAAAATGTATATAAATTTTGGATTAACTTGTAAAGATTATCTTGCTAGACAAAACGTGTAAGGGTCACAACCCTCTGTTAAACACAGATCTTATTTTTTGCGATTTTCCAAAAGTCTATGGGGAAAATGCATTGCTTTTTTACCGAGGGAACCCATGCGCCGCTAGCTTCCGGGTTGTCCTACAAAGTGACGTCATCACTTCGGCACTCTATTGTTTCAGTGGTAATGATTAAAAAAAAAAAAAAAAAAAAAGTGGTAATGATTTTTTTTTTTTTTTTTTAAGAAATCCGTGTTTAATTTAATTTGTAGGCTATATTATTTGATTACTGTTTTTATTAAAAAGTGTGTGAATAAAAATGTAATCCTGATAAAAAAATTCAACTGTTTAGCATTAAAATGTTACATTTGTGTACATTGTGTGCATTCTGTACTCCCGCTGCAAATGTGATTTTTGAATTTAGTTTTGATTTTCCCTTCAAACACTGCATGTTGCATTCTAACTTTTTTTACTTGGGCTATTTCATCATCTGGACTGAGTCTCTTTCAATAATCAAAACCCTAACCCTAACCCCAATATTTAAAATCTCTAGAATTACATTGTCACTAACTGACTGACTAGAAAACTCTTGAGTATTTCCATTGAATAAGGGCATTTGGCTGATGCTAGGGGTTTGATTTATTCTAGCCATCTCAAGTCATTAGAATATTTTGATAGATAAGTAGCTTCTGTAACCCGTTCTTCATATTGTACAGTGACCATTTTCGGGATATTTTGAACCATTTGTATAACTATATTGAGATAAGCATATTGCAGTAACTCAGAAGTTTGCAGTAACAAAATTAAACCACTAAAAGTTGACACTTTGAATATTTAGTGTCAATGATTAGGGTTGGAACTAATATCTGCTGAACGCCAACACTCCAGGACTGGATTTGAAGAGCCGTGGCCTATACTGTATCCTATTGCCAACAGTATTGGGACACCCATCCAAGTTATTGAATGGGGGTGTTTCAATCACTTCCATTGCCACAGTTGTATAAAATCAAGCACCTAGGTATGCAGGTGCTTCTACAAACATGTGTAAAAACATAGGTTGCTTTCAGGAGCTCAGTGAATTCAAGCGTGGTACCATGATAGGTTTCCACCTGTGGAATAAGTCAATTTGTGAAATTTCCTCACTACTAAATATGGTCAACTGTTAGTGGTATTTTAACAAGGATTATACTGTAAATCATAAATATACTGTATATAAATGTTTTAATGATTGCACAGATATGTTTTTTTTACAAGTGTATAGTTTATGAAGTCATTTACAGATGCACAATTTATATTTATTCCATAGTTCATTATATTCACAATTATACTTGTATATATTTCCGCATTAAGGATCCATATAGAGATTACTTATGTGGAAACTACTTTGGGCCCATGTAGGCAGCCTATATGGGACTGTTTGTGTTTGCCCATGTCTGACCCATGCGGTTTATCAAAATGGGCCCCATATATTTTTCACATTCAGAACCCATATAGAGATTACCTATGAGGGAACTACCTTGAGCCCATGTAGGCAGCCTATATGGGACTGCTTGTGTTTGCCCATATCTGACCCATGCGGTTTATCAAAATGGGCCCCATATGTTTTTCCCATTCAGAACCCATATAGAGATTACCTATGAGGGAACTACCTTGGGCCCATGTAGGCAGCCTATATGGGACTGCTTGTGTTTGCCCATATCTGACCCATGCGGTTTATCAAAATGGGCCCCATATATTTTTCACATTCAGAACCCATATAGAGATTACCTATGAGGGAACTACCTTGGGCCCATGTAGGCAGCCTATATGGGACTGCTTGTGTTTGCCCATATCTGACCCATGCGGTGTATCAAAATGGGCCCCATATATTTTTCACATTCAGAACCCATATAGAGATTACTTATGAGGGAACTACCTTGGGCCCATGTAGGCATCCTACATGGGACTGTTTGTGTTTGCCCATGTCTGACCCATGCAGTTTATCAAAGTGGGCCCCATATGTTTTTCCCATTCAGAACCCATATAGAGATTACTTATGAGGGAACTACCTTGAGCCCATGTAGGCAGCCTATACGGGACTGTTTGTGTTTGCCCATATCTGACCCATGCGGTTTATCAAAATGGGCCCAATATATTTTTCACATTCAGAACCCATATAGAGATTACCTATGAGGGAACTACCTTGGGCCCATGTAGGCAGCCTATATGGGACTGCTTGTGTTTGCCCATATCTGACCCATGCGGTTTATCAAAATGGGCCCCATATATTTTTCACATTCAGAACCCATATAGAGATTACCTATGAGGGAACTACCTTGGGCCCATGTAGGCAGCCTATATGGGACTGTTTGTGTTTGCCCATATCTGACCCATGCGGTTTATCAAAATGGGCCCCATATATTTTTCACATTCAGAACCCATATAGAGATTACTTATGAGGGAACTACCTTGGGCCCATGTAGGCATCCTACATGGGACTTTTTGTGTTTGCCCATGTCTGACCCATGCAGTTTATCAAAGTGGGCCCCATATGTTTTTCCCATTCAGAACCCATATAGAGATTACTTATGAGGGAACTACCTTGAGCCCATGTAGGCAGCCTATACGGGACTGTTTGTGTTTGCCCATATCTGACCCATGCGGTTTATCAAAATGGGCCCCATATATTTTTCACATTCAGAACCCATATAGAGATTACCTATGAGGGAACTACCTTGGGCCCATGTAGGCAGCCTATATGGGACTGCTTGTGTTTGCCCATATCTGACCCATGCGGTTTATCAAAATGGGCCCCATATATTTTTCACATTCAGAACCCATATAGAGATTACCTATGAGGGAACTACCTTGAGCCCATGTAGGCAGCCTATATGGGACTGTTTGTGTTTGCCCATATCTGACCCATGCGGTTTATCAAAATGGGCCCCATATATTTTTCACATTCAGAACCCATATAGAGATTACTTATGAGGGAACTACCTTGGGCCCATGTAGGCATCCTACATGGGACTGTTTGTGTTTGCCCATGTCTGACCCATGCAGTTTATCAAAGTGGGCCCCATATGTTTTTCCCATTCAGAACCCATATAGAGATTACTTATGAGGGAACTACCTTGAGCCCATGTAGGCAGCCTATACGGGACTGTTTGTGTTTGCCCATATCTGACCCATGCGGTTTATCAAAATGGGCCCCATATATTTTTCACATTCAGAACCCATATAGAGATTACCTATGAGGGAACTACCTTGGGCCCATGTAGGCAGCCTATATGGGACTGCTTGTGTTTGCCCATATCTGACCCATGCGGTTTATCAAAATGGGCCCCATATATTTTTCACATTCAGAACCCATATAGAGATTACCTATGAGGGAACTACCTTGGGCCCATGTAGGCAGCCTATATGGGACTGCTTGTGTTTGCCCATATCTGACCCATGCGGTTTATCAAAATGGGCCCCATATATTTTTCACATTCAGAACCCATATAGAGATTACCTATGAGGGAACTACCTTGGGCCCATGTAGGCAGCCTATATGGGACTGTTTGTGTTTGCCCATATCTGACCCATGCGGTTTATCAAAATGGGCCCCATATATTTTTCACATTCAGAACCCATATAGAGATTACTTATGAGGGAACTACCTTGGGCCCATGTAGGCAGCCTATATGGGACTGCTTGTGTTTGCCCATATCTGACCCATGCGGTTTATCAAAATGGGCCCAATATATTTTTCACATTCAGAACCCATATAGAGATTACCTATGAGGGAACTACCTTGGGCCCATGTAGGCAGCCTATATGGGACTGTTTGTGTTTGCCCATGTCTGACCCATGCGGTTTATCAAAGTGGGCCCCATATGTTTTTCCCATTCAGAACCCATATAGAGATTACCTATGAGGGACCTACCTTGGGCCCATGTAGGCAGCCTAAATGGGACTGTTTGTGTTTGCCCATGTCTGACCCATGCGGTTTATCAAAGTGGGCCCCATATGTTTTTCCCATTCAGAACCCATATAGAGATTACCTATGAGGGAACTATCTTGGGCCTATATAGGTTGCTTATATGGGATTGATTGTGTTTGCACATGTCTGTCCGATATAGTTTGGCCATGTGGGCCCCATATGTATTGCCCCATTCAAAACCCATATAGAGATTACCAACGTGGGTGCCACATTGGGCTCATGTAGGCAGCCTATATAGGACTGATTGTGTTTGCCCATGTCTGACCCATATGGGTTATGAAAGTGGACCCCATATATTTTTCCCATTCATAACCCATATAGAGATTATCTATGTGGGTACTACCTTGGGCCCACGCAGGCAGCCTATATGGGACTGGTTGTATTTGCCAATGTCTCACCCATTTGATAAACCCAAATGGGCCCCATTTGTGTTCCCCATTTTGAGCCCATGCCCTCATTTCCCATTAGTGACCCAACTAGGACCCACATAGGGAGCCCACCTATTTTTGCCCATGTGGGACCGACGTAGCTGACCCAAGTGGGCCCCAGAAAAGATGCCCATTTTGGGACCATACCCACTTGGTACCCACGTAGCCCAAGCATAAACCATGTGGGGCCCACATATACATGTTGGCTGGGTACTAGCACACTCTCGAGCTCAGGTTTGCGAACACAGAGACCTGGTGCTACGGCACCTAGCCCGTCTGGGCCTTCGGGTCAACCGGGAAAAGAGCAAACTTTGCCCCGTGCAGAGGATCTCTTTTCTCGGCATGGAGATAGACTCGGTCGCCATGTCCGCGCAGCTCACGAACGAGCGCGCGCACTCACTGCTGGCTTGTCTTCGACAGTTCGAGGGCAAGAGTGCGGTTCCACTGAAACTATTTCAGAGGCTCCTGGGGCATATGGCATCCGCGGTACGCCGCTCGGTTTGCTTCATATGAGACCGCTTCAGCTGTGGCTTCGCGATCGAGTCCCGAGGTGGGCATGGCATCGCGGCTCGCTCCGAGTTCCAGTGACTCCGACGTGCCGCCGAACCTTCTTCCCGTGGTCGAACCTCAGCTTTTTACGGACAGGGTCCCTATTCAGCGAGTTTCCAGGCATCTCGTTGTCTCCACGGATGCGTCTACCACGGGTTGGGGTGCCATGTGCAATGGGCATGCAGCCGCCGGTTCCTGGACAGGAGCCCAGCGCCTCATGCACATCAATTGCCTCGAGCTGTTGGCAGTACGGCTTGCCCGGCACCGCTTCCGAGCGTGCTCTAGGGCCAGCATGTGCTTGTCCGCTCAGACAACACTACGGCAGTAGCGTACATCAACCACCAGGGGGGGTCTACGCTCGCGCCGGTTGTCGCAGCTCGCCCGCCACCTCTTGATATGGAGTCAGAAGCACCTGAGATCCCTTCGTGCAGTTACATTCCTGGAGACCGGAACCGGGCAGCCGACGAGCTGTCCCGGGCCCGTCCCATCTCCGGCGAATGGCGACTCCATCCCCAGTCGGTCCAGCTGATTTGGGACCAGGTCGGGGAGGCACAGATAGACCTGTTCGCCTCTCGGGACTCGTCCCACTGCGCCCAGTTTATTCTCTGACCCGCGGCTCTCTCGGCTCGGATGCGCTGGCGCACAGCTGGCCACGGGGCCCACGCAAGTGTGCGTTCCCCCAGTGAGCCTCCTTGCACGGGTGTTGTGCAAGATCAAGGAGGACGAGGAGCAGGTCTTGCTGGTAGCCCCCTACTGGCCCACCAAGACGTGGTTCTCCGAACTCATGCTCCTCACGACAGCACCTCCTTGGCCTATTCCTCTGAGACCGGACCTACTCTCTCAGAGAAGGGGCACTCTGTGGCACCCTCGTCCCGATCTTGGAGGCTGCACGTGTGGCTCCAGGACGGGACGAGGCAGGTTTGAGTTCGCTGCCACCTGCGGTGGCGGCAACCATCACTTCCGCAAGAGCGTCGTCCACGAGACACCTTTATGCGTTGAAGTGGAACCTCTTCGTCAATTGGTGTTCTTCTCGCTGAGAAGACCCCCGGAGATGTTCGATCGGAGTCGTGCTTCCTTCCTGCAAGAGGGGTTGGAGCGTAGGCTGTCGCCCTCCACCCTTTGGATTTATGTCGCGGCCATTGCCGCGTCTCATGATGCAGTGAAAGGTAAGTCTATGGGAAGCATGACCTGGTCATCAGGTTCCTGAGGGGAGTGAGGGGGCTAAATCCGCCTCCCTCCCCTCCTGCCCTCTGGGGACCTCTCAGTAGACCTGGGTGCTCTGCAGAGGCCTCCCCTGGAGCCTTTGCAGTCGGTAGAGTTTTTGCCCTGTCCTATGTGACAGCACTCCTGATTGCATTGGTCTCCATCAGGAGAGTAAGGGACCTGCACGCACTCTCTGTTGACGAAGTGTGCCTGGAGTTCGGGCCGGCTTACTCTCACGTATTCCTGAGACCCCGGCCTGGATATATGCCCAAGGTTCCTACCACTCCCCTCCGGGACCTGGTGGTGAACCTGCAAGCGCTGCCCCTGGAGGAGGCAGACCCAGCCTTGGCACTGCTCTGTCCGGTACGTGCTCTCCGCACCTATGTCGACAGAACGCAGTGTTTCAGGACCTCAGACCAGCTCTTTGTCTGTCATGGGGGGAGCCAGAAGGGAAGGGCTCTCTCAAAGCAACGGCTGTCCCACTGGATAGTGGATGCCATCGCTTTGTCTTACCAGCAGCAAGGCCTTCCGTGCCCCCTTGGTGTGACGGCCCATTCCACTCGGAGTGTAGCCTCCTCTTGGGCTTTAGCGCACGGCGCCTCGCTAACAGACATCTGCAGAGCTGCAGGCTGGGCGACACCCAACACCTTCGCCAGATTCTATAATCTGCGAATTGAGCCGGTATCCTCTCACGTACTCGTTTCGGCCAGTTCTGGATCCGCTCAGGTGTCTTCGCTTGCTCGCCACTCCACTCCCCGGACTGGATAAGTGCGATATTCCTCAGTTCTTCCATTGAAGTCTTGAGTCCTCCAGCACCGACGATGCGGGCACCACTGCTGTTGCTCTGGATGCTGGCTAGGTGCCTCCATGCGCATGGTTCCCCTTGGTAACCGTCTCATGTGTATTATCC
Organism: Pimephales promelas; assembly: GCF_988280905.1. Classification (NCBI taxonomy): domain Eukaryota; kingdom Metazoa; phylum Chordata; class Actinopteri; order Cypriniformes; family Leuciscidae; genus Pimephales; species Pimephales promelas. The sequence goes on from NC_142769.1 coordinate 15,593,113, forward strand.
ACTGTAAGCCTCTCTGAGCATGTGTCTTCCCTTGGCAAGCCATCTGCCACCCCTGGAGTTGAAATTAGTAGCCACCTGCGGTTGGTACTCCAGTGTTCCATATGTGTTCCTATGTGGCCATATGTGTATTCGTAAGTCCTCCCTTCGGTAGGCAGCTGGTAGCGTGTCCCTTCCGGGATATGTTTCCCAGTGTACCTTGGTAATCCTGTGTCAAAGTCGGATCCCCAAAAAAAAAAAAAAAAAAAAAAAAAAGAGGTAAGGCTCGGGGGTCCAGACTTTCGCAGGGCACTGGAAGACAGCTTGAAGATGGCGTGATGGCACAGACCCCCAATCTCCGTCACTTCTGACGTAACTCGAAGTGACTACGAAAGGGAACGTCTCGGTTACGTATGTAACCCTCGTTCCCTGAGTAGGGAACGGAGACGTTACGTCTCCCTGCCACTTCTGCTGTATCGCTGGGTAGATGCCGAGTTCAGTCTTGGCTCCTCAGCGAAAACATACTGCGGTTGCGTTCACTTCCTCCTTTTATACTCACGGAGTAGGGCGGAGTACGCTATGCAAATTTCCACAGCCCCAAGGCATTGCATGCCATTGGCTCGTGTTTAAATACTCGAAGAGGATTGGCTTTCTATGCGAAACCCCCAATCTCCGTCACTTCTGACGTAACGTCTCCGTTCCCTACTCAGGGAACGAGGGTTACATACGTAACCGAGACGTTCTGATTCACTACTGCTATTTATATAGCACATTTCCCATAATGAATTATAACACCATTTGGTTCATTGCATCGGATTGCTTTCACACCACAAGCAAACCACCACAGAGTTTGTTTGCAATCAAGCAGAGACCACCTTATTCAGGCAGTCTCGAAGCGATTGTTTTGGTGCGGATCCGAGCGTTATTGCAATGTTCATATATGCCTAAACGAACCGAACCAAGAGAAAAAAATGCACCAGGTTCCAAAGCAAACGCTTAGGTGTGAAAGCACCCTAAAATAAGTGTTCTTGATCTTGTAACATTCTCTTTTCGAACAAAAGTATAGCAATATTATATACGTTTAAAGAGGTCTATTAATAAATAAATTCTTGAACAAACAAGAGTGGTGTTTCTTTCAGCATGTATTAGAATTATTTACACATTTTTCAGACACAAACCACATATATTGCAAGTCATAGACAAACAGATACAATTAAATGATTTTGTCGTGCACATATGTATATGTGTGTGTGTGTGGTGAATCGAAATAAACAGCAGTCCACTGCGGTTTGAGAGCATAAACAGTTCAGGAAATGAAGGAAACCTGTCTTATCTGTAGATGAGTAGAGTTACAAAAGTCGATGATGAAGTCGATTGTTGTCCTATGCTTGGATGTTTGGTCAATTGCAAGGTTTCAAACAAACCAAAAGAGTTGCTTCAGCAATATAAACAGTGTGTTTGTCTGTAAGCATGTAGAGGTAGCCACAACCTATGAGCAAGAGCTACATCATTAACAAATCCTCTACAAGAGAAAACATCAAATACACCAATTAAACTAAACTAATTCCATTAAAGTTCACCAGAGCAATGCATACAAACATTAAACTTACATTTGAGCACGAAACAAATGGTTTCTCAAACAGGATTGGGAAACAAGTTGCAGACAACCATGAGGCAACATCAAACAGACCCCAGCACTACTTCTTCTCCTTCTTCTTGTTACTGGCCACTGGTCACTCCACTACACACTACTGTACAGCTTAACATGGGTGATGCATCTGTATATTCCTTTTATTTTATATACATTTCTTCCGTCTTCTCTTTTTATTTGTGGATGTAATGCCTCACCCACCTTTTGCTGGCGCTGCGTGTTCAGCTCCTCCAACGTCCACCCTGGGCTCGACCCTAGCACTTACTCTACTGCTTCCTGTTTTATAGAGTATGCTCTTGAGTCTGCCTAGTGGCTAGAAAGAACATAGCGACCATAATTGCAATGAATAAACACTGTAACAACAGGCAGTGACTGTTACAATATATGAACTATATTAGCGTCCCAGATAGCTTAAAAGAACTATATGCGACAGATAGTGCTGGCCAAATTCGAAGCATTATTGTTTTCTGATACAATTGGCTTTATGCCCAGCAGCACTACTTCCTGAACTTCAGCCAGCTTCTTGTTTCCTGTCTGCCATTATTGGCCAAATTGATTAATTCAGGTGTGTCTGATTATTGTTGCCATGACTACTGAGGTCAAGCACACCTGAATTAATCAATTTGGCCAATAATGGCAGACAGGAAACAAGGAGCTGGCTGAAGTTCAGGAAGTAGTGCAGCTGGGCGTAAAGCCCATTGTATCGAAAATAGTTCATTACTCGTAGCTTCATTCAGATAGAAATTGCAGCACCATCTCCTGGTGAAGTAAATGTAATGTAACAAAGCTGACAACCATAAAATCCATGTAGGCATATATAATGCCCTGTTTATTACGTGTTTACCGAGGCGATCAAAGCTGAAACAGGCTGTGAAACTCATTTATGTAGGTGAATTTTACAGATATACTGATAAATTGCATTTGTTCACCTTGATAATAAAACAAGACATACTGTTGATTCATACTGTTTTGTGAAATTAAGTTTTATTCCCTTAATTTTTTTTCTCATATGAGCATATGGCTATTATTTTGCCCCTAATCACTGCTTTTAATGCGTCCCAGAGAATAGGTGCGGTCACTTCTTCATTATCATTAATATCCAAATACAACTGAATTTCATTTTTCAATTTACCTTTAATAACTGGGTTATTCAGAATGTTTGAGTTCAGTCTCCAGAGAGTGGATTTCTTCTTATTATTCAGATGGACTGACATATAAATGGGACCATGGTCTGAAATAGTGCTAGCATTTATTTCACAATTATCTACCTTACAAAGGTCTCCTTTAAGCATAAAAAATAATCTATGCGCGAGCAGACATTGTGAGCGGGTGAGTAATGCGAGTGCGTATTCTCGGCTTGTCGGGTTTATCTCTCTCCACACATCCACAATCCCCACTTCATGCATCCAAGTATTTAATCTTCTGGTAATGTTTTTGGCGCCAGATTTCCCGTTTGATTAATCAATTTTAGGATTTAATCGAATATTAAAATCTCCGCCACATATTAAAATCCCCTGACTTGTTGTCATTAGATCAACTGTATACTGAGGAACATACACGTTAAGGAGACTCATCACAATTCCTTCTATTTTGCCCGTAACTATAACAAATCTGCCTTCGTTATCCTTATGTTGTGATATGTATTCGTAATTTACAGCACCGGATATCAGAATCGCCACTCCTCTCCTCCTTCCCGATCCATGGGAAGAAAAGTAAACATGTTTAAATCCCGATTTATTCAATTTGGCATGTTCAGTGTCATTAAGGAGCGTCTCCTGCAAGCAAGCTACCTGAATTCTATCCTTCTTTAGTTTTGATAAAATTTCCCCCCTCTTAACTGGATTGAGTACCCCATTTATATTAAATGATGCTATCTTTAAAGACCTGTTTTGCATCTATGTGATTCCTCCCTTCATCTCGTTCAGAAACCTAGTGCTCTTCCCCCTCCTTGCAAGAACCGGCAGGGGATGAACGACTAACATATTAATAAACATAACACCGAAAACAATTTGTCCGTGTGACTCCCTATGTAGGGGTCTGTTAACCTGACCCTCTTGAGCCTCCCAGAATGGCTCGAAGGGAAAATTCCCCCTCGTCACTCCGGAAGGAGAGGCCCTTACCTGCAACAGTCGCATGGAGAATAAAAAAAAATAAAATAAAAAAATATATTTTAAAATAATAAAAAAAAATAATAATGATATAAAAAGGAAGGTTCAAATATGAAAAGTTAGTCCTGAATGAACCAGTCCATCCTGCCATAGAAATCCACCACTGTTCACATTACAGTTCAAGAAATTTCACAATTAACTCCATCGTTGAACTTGGGGTTAAATCCTTTAAGTCTTGGAGGGGGCCGGTGATGTTCTCCTGAAAGCTCGGAGTTTCTCCCTGTAGCGTGGTTCCGGTCCGGCTTTGGGTGCATCCTTCCTCGCTCGTCTGTCTAATCTCTTCCAGGATAATCGCTGCACCTGCTCCATGAGCGTCTCCGGAGGTCTGGCGGTTGTCGTTACCGTGTAGCCTCTTCTCCGCAGGTCCTCTGATGCCTCCTCTATAGTATCGTAGGTGTTTCACGTGCAGCCTGGCAGGGAAGAGGGTCTGGAACTGAACTTTATTTTCCTTCAGCACTTTGTGGATCTCTGAATATTCTCTTCGTTTTTTGAGTATCAGAGGTGGATAGTCGTGATCCAGGTTTATATGATTTTCTTGCCAGGAAAATCCCCTCCCCTGCCATGCCTTGCGGAGTATTGACTCATTTGTTTTGAAACCTAAAAACTTAATTATGATAGAGCGTGGCGGTCCCATCGACCGATGAGCTCTTTCAATCTGCAGGTCGGGCATGTCATCAGCTAATTCGAGACCCACAAGGAGTAAATTTTCCACAAATGAGACCATCGTTGTTGATTCTTTTTCGGCTCCCTCCGGCACCCCATAAATCCATATGTTGTGCTCCGTCCTTCTCTCTTCCTGTCTTCGGATAATTTTTATTACTCTAAGTGGTGTTATGATTCTTGCATCCTTGTCTGTGTTTTTTTATGAAGTTATTTATTTGTCTTGTATGGGGGAATTTCTCTAATTGTTCTGGCTCAACCGGGAGCTCTCTCTCTATGCGACCATCTTGACGGTGTTTCGCCCGGAAGTTTCGGAAATCTTGTCAGTCTTATGATGTATGGGTAGCATGAGTAATGTTAAGTTGTGATTCGTGAAAACCCCTCATGGTGTACCCATACTTAGTAACGTTAATGTTAGAAAAGCTTAGCTTAGTAATTCCATGTATAGTATGTAGTCTTACCTTTTAATGATTTGTGTAGCCTTCTTTTTCCCCAGAGCGTATTTCTTGGCAATCGCTGAATCCGGGAACATGTCAGACACACTACGGTTTAAGTCATCAAAAAAACTGAATGCGACATTGTTTTTGGCAATTAGCATCGACATTTTCACCTCAGCTTTTAATATTTGGTCAGCTTCAGAAGAGGCACGGTTCACCACAAATGATGATAAAGATGTTGTGAGCCTAGCTGACTCACTCGTGCGCTTGTGTTTCAGTGATTTGTCGTGCTGCGAAACGTCATTTTCCCTCCGTGACCAACACTGAAATTACAGTGACAAATTTTGCAGTGGGCATAATTTGGCCCAACATGGCTACTTGTCAGGTAGTGGAAGGTGGTCTCCCATTTGCTTAAATAGCGGCATAATGTCCGCGCTTTTGGTTGGTGAGTGTTTCGGAGATTTTGACTGTCGGCGTCCTCCTGATCCATCATCACATTCATCTACCATTTCTCTCCTTCAGAGTTCCCGCTACTTTTCCCCCTTCTTCCTCCCGCCCTTCAGAACTGTCTTCTTCTTCTTCTTTGATAGTAGCCTACTGTCTGTATACTGCCACCAGCTTTACTGGAGGTCTGGCAGTCCAAGTCCAAGTCACTTCACAGACAGATAGTTGCGTGTTCTGAGTTGACACAATCAAAGCGTAAAAATACGGGATATTTTACGGGAAAATACTAAAACGGGAAGACAGTGGGAAAAGAACTAAAATACGTGAACCCGGAAAAAACGGGAGGGTTGACAGCTATGATCAAAAAGGCAACAGAAACAGATGATAATTAATAGGCTACTCTTTCCGCTGGATAAACAGCTTTCAGAAGTCACTTTCTCTCAGGATACGTGCACGAGCCCCCAGTCACTCTCTCACATTACTTTCAGCATGGCCCGCTTTATGCGGTCTCCTCACTCCAAAATTGAAATTTTACTGAAATCACAGACAGGTGTTTGTCATTTAAACTTGTCGCACTTGTTCACCGCTCGGCTCCGTCCAAGCTCTCCTGCTACAGACTTCGCTGAACCACGCCCATTGCATTTAATAGTGGAGACAGGTGTTCGGAAATAGTAATGAGCGAATACACACATTTTTAATATCATAATTTATTTCAGGAACCTTAATGTACAGAAAATCAAAATCGATATGCGACACAAAAAAAAATGGACAGTGTTTTAGAGCTCCCCCTAAATGTCTCAAAGTAGGCTTTCAGGGGAGCCCAGGTCCTTTTCAGGGGAGCCGAGCTCCCCTTAGCTCCCCCATAATTCGAACATCACATGTCGGCTAAAGGCAGTTTATTGTAACATTATCATGGACGAGCACAGAGCATTAGTTCAATGTCAAGCTGATAAAAGAAGTCTATTATTGTAACTGCAGTGGGAGTTTACATTAGTTTCCAGCATGTTGTGTGATAATTTCACCGTTGTGTTGAAAGTCTCCGTGTGGCCTGTAGTGAATCCTCGCTCGTGAGATCAAGCACGTACATGAGGACGAGCGCTCTTGTTGCATTCTGAAACATCACCACTAGATGCCGCTAAAAAACGCATACAGCATCTTTAATTTGTAATTCCTTGTTATCTTCCTGCTGTTACCCAGAGGGAATCCAACAACCAATATAATTCTTTAGGGTGACCATATTTTGATTACCAAAAACCAGGACACTCGGCCCGGCAAACAGATGGGCCTACTCAAATGATACTCGAAATTTACTTAAAGATACCTTATTAATTTCAATACATTTAAAGTAGGTTATGGCTCCTCTGTATGGCTAGAAAATGGTTATATTGTTATATGAAAACAGGACATGTCCTGGGAAAACAGGACAGTTGGTCACCCTAAATTCTTCCGGTTCAGAGATGCTACTCCCTCTCTCTCTCTCCTCTCTCAAACATACCTTGTAATTACTTTGTATGTTACTTATTAATGTAATAGACCATAATATATAGACCATTTTGCAAGATGTAAACAACACTGGTCCAGAAACACTTCCTGTTTCAGTTTGTAGCTGTTTTCTTTATTTTACATGTAAAGAAAACATCTTAAAGATGTTTGTTTAACTTTTTAATTCAGTTTTATATGTTCTGTTGGTTGTTTTTTTTTTTTTTTTACGATTTTTCTCCCCCCCTTACGGAAGCCCTGAACCGCAACCTAAAAAAAAAAAAAAAATCAGTAAAAAAAAAAATCAGTAAAAAAAAAAAAATCTGTAAAAAAAAAAAAAAATCTAGCATTTCGAGATTAAAGTCGAAATGTTTCGAGATTAAAGTCGAAATGTTTCGAGATTAAAGTCGGAATGTTTCGAGATTAAAGTCGGAATGTTTCGAGATTAAAGTCGGAATGTTTCGAGATTAAAGCCGAAACATTGTGCATTCATAACAGTGCGTGTCCACTGGCTCAGAGCGTGCGCGCGCGTGTGTGAAGTCGAACTGCCATGGATAAACCCAAAATAGTAGCTTTTTACTTTTATCGGGGCTTTCAACAAAATTCTACACACGTCACACGTACGTGGCAGTGTTTCTGAGGTGTTTTCGTGCTCGTCTAGTCAACACTATCTGGGTCGAGAACAGAACAGTACTGTTCGGTCTCCCTCTTCAACGTAAATACGCTCTGGATACATTTTAAGTGCATCATTCTATATCCAATCATTTGGCCGGATCCTGTGATTTCCTAAGATTTAATAACCACTTATGGTTGAGGAGAGATTCTCTGATATGATTGTAAAGCACTTTGAGTGTAGGCAAATATGAAAGCGCTATATAAATGCCCTATTCATTCATTCATTCATTCATTCATAAAGCTGGATTTCTCCATCCAGTCTGAAAAGTGTTTTCCGTGTTGGTTTTCCTATAGGCTAAAGTCTATTCCGGCGCATTATATTTTATAACGATAAAGTAAGATACGTAATTTAGATAAAAGTAAAAAGCTACTATTTTGTGTTTATCCATGGCAGTTCGACTTCACACCCACACGCGCGCGCTCTGAGCCAGTGGACGCGCACTGTTATGAATGCACAATGTTTCGACTTTAATCTCGAAACATTTCGACTTTAATCTCGAAACATTTCGACTTTAATTTCGAAACATTTCGACTTTAATCTCGAAACATTTCGACTTTAATCTCGAAATGCTAGATTTTTTTTTTTTTTACAGATTTTTTTTTTTTACTGACTTTTTTTTTTTTTAGGTTGCGTTTCAGGGCTTCCGTACTCCCTAATTATAAAGGAAAGCAATAAGTACAAACGGCAGACAACTAAAGCAAATGTTGTTTTTATTTAATCAAAAGCAAAAAAAATGTAACCCCCACTTCTGGAGTGAATAATAAATAAATGAACACCCTCTTGGAATCAAAGTCCCAGTTGTGTTTTAAGTCACACTTTGTAGTCTAGACTAAAATGAGACAAACATTCACCTTGAGAGTATAGCAGCATTTTCTAAAGCATTAACAATACATTCAAATCTGAGGCAATTTTTTTTTTATAATTCGAGGATTTGCCAGCATAAAGAATTCAGCACTGAACAAAAAGTATGTTTTGAGCGGTGAGGAGAGTCTATCTTAAATGCTTAAATTGGCTATTGCGTTCAAGGAATCAACAAATACGGTATGTATGTGATTGGCTACATCGCTCAACGCTGCAAACATGCATACATAGAAAATCTGGCCTGTAAATGGTTTCTATTTTGTTTTGGTTGTTCTTGAAGCTTTTCTGCAACAGATGAATACAATATTACTTTTATATGTTTTAAATATATATTTCTAGTTTGCGGGAGTCCCGCGAATCGTTTTAATCTCCCGCAAACCACACACACAGAGTGAGTGCATAACCGCCCGCACTCGAACATCAAATCTAGTCCCGCGCCGCACTTTATTGGGCTGGCAGTGCACGTCTCTCAAGGGCCCGGCCTGACCCGAGGATAGTTCATGTTATCACTGTGAAGCTGCTTTGATACAATCTGTATTGTGAAAAGCGCTATATAAATAAATGTGACTTGACTTGACTTGACTAGTGACGGGAAATATAAGCCCGAGCCATGTTGTCGCTTGCTGTATGCTGTTTCCGTTTCGTGTGTGCTATCATGTTGTTGTTGTCGCTTACCATACTGCTACGTGAGTGAAACTAACGCTACGGAAACTCCGGGGAGCCAAAAATATGACATTACACAAAAACTCGATTTACTTATTTTTTTAAATCACCCGCAACAAAAAATTCGAATTAATTAATTTAATCGATTTTTCGCCCAGGCTCTATATGGATATAAAGAGGAAAATTGTATTATTTTGAGGTAGTTTTTTCTTCAATAGATCATTCTTAAAAGCAATATCATTTTGGCTGACTACTGGTTTGCTTACCCAAGATATGCAGTACATAAAGCATCTTCAGTAATTGTTGGCCCAAACCAAACATCACTGGGCAGGGTTAAGGCAGGCTATTTGTATTTAAATAGACAAATAGCCCACCTTTGTAAATAGACACTCCGTATAAATAAAGGTGACGACTTTCACAGAACCACTATTTGTTGTTGCATGCTGTTGTTGTTGTTGAATCACAGCTGATTCTTCCATGCTTTTGCAGCAGTCTGATGCACCAGCTGTTAATCGTTGCCTGTGTTGCATAGCATGTTCGGGGTAGAGAAATAAAGAAGGGATGTGTTTTTTTTTTTGTTTTTTTCAGGTGTTGATTTCAAATATTAACAGCGTTTTTCAGAAATCACTTACTGCATCTTTTAATTGGATAATTGGAGCATTAATTGGATAAAGCCTTAATTATGTGCAATTGTGCATGCAGTGCATTGTTTACATTTTAAAAGTATCCACAAGTTTCCGAGGGGCGCTCCTGTAAAAAATAAAGTGGGTGAAACTTCCGGTGACGTGGCAGAAGTAGCATTCCAATGGTATTTTGTGTGTTAGTTAGCGAAGAGGCTAACTGTTTTTCTGAGAATTATTTTACTATTTAAAGACGCAAATCTTTATGAGAGATGTTGTTACGGAGCTCAGGGACAACATATGCTGTTCGCGGTTGTATGTATAACCGGACTAAACTAATTCAGTGGATTGTTTTGAACATAATCTGAAAACGAAATCAGAGTGATCCTGCCAGAGCCTGTCTCTGATCCTGCCAACGACTGTAGTTTCTATCACCTCCCAAAAGATGACGAATCTTCCTCTGTACCTTTGTTTAAATTCTTAATATTATATAAACTCTATCAGCATGTGTTTGGCTGTTCCCTACTGATGTTACACCTAAACTCAGGATCAAAGCCTGTGTTGACAGAATACCAAATGTGCCAGTTAATGTATTCAAGTAAGTTAGCACATTAATTTATAATTTTGAATAAACTCCAAAGCACAATGACTAAGTGTGTATTTTTTATTTTAATTGTTTGTCAGCTCGCACAACTGTCTGTCACCATGCCTTGATGAGTATTGATTATTAATAATGTTATTATAATACTCCCAATCAACTACTGCGGAGGGTAAAGGTACTGTTACTGTATTTCACCCTTTTGAATTTCGTTGAGGTTGTGTTCCCACATCATTAGCTAGTTTGGATCGCTATAACTTGAATGACTGTCAACTGTTGAATGAACGAGTGTTGTCAAGCATGTCAAATCGCGCTTTGTTTACTTCTAACCGGAAGTCGCGCCCACTTTTGACGCAAGGCCTCATGGGGCGTAGGAAACTTGTGGATACCATCTACATTGAATCAGAAATTTTAATCATACAATGTTTTCTTACCTGCTCTAGGTCCAGCGGGCAAAAGGGGAAGAAGAGGACGCAATGGAGAACCCGGTGAGTTTTTTGTTTTGTTTTTATTTTTTTAGCTCTGTTTGTAAGGTTGTCTCACTCAGTGGCCAAAAATTTAAAATGTTAAATTCTGAAAATGAACTGTGGGCCTTAGTCTGTGGGATGGTTAGTAACTGTTCCCCTTAACGACAAAAAAAGTCTTTAATCCAAACTATGTACATACAGAGTACTAGTGGTATTCTGAAGTGGAACATGTGGGTTCTCTTTCATAGGTTCACTCAACGCTGTAGATAGCGCAGTGGGATATTCTCTGAATATGCCGATTGTCTGAAGCCCAATAGAATCACTCCAATTCATTGGCTGATGGCGCTCGCGCAATCTGGCCCCGCCCCGACGCAATTACGTCGCATAATCATATACGCGCGTGCGCCATCTTCCCCTCAGATTTCTCTGCCTTCACGAACCGATCACATCGCCCTTCGTCTCGGTTTTTCTAAGCCTATTTTCAGGTTTTTCGGATTCTTGCACTTCAGCGACTGCACAAGTGGAACTCTGTTCTCCTTCCAGTGAAGCTGCAATGGAGTATCGACGTTGCTCTCCGCCATGTGCTCGCTTCATCGCAAGCGACGACCCTCACAGTAAGTGCATCAGGTGTTTGGGTTTCTCACATGCGCGCGAGGCCGTTTTGGGTTTTTCTAAATGTAAATTTTGCGATAATTTACTTCTAAAAACTCTCCGCACTCGGCTTGCGGTTTTTGAGAAGGATTCTAAATTCGTTTCCCCCCGTCGCGCTCCCGAGGCTTCTCGAGGATCCGCGGCCTGGGGTTCGGATGTTGAGATCGAGGATGTGGAGTTTGAGCAGACGGGCCCCGCTCTTTCTCTCCCTCCATCTCCCGAGCTCGCTCACTCGCCGGTCGAGTTCGCTCATGATTATTTGTGTCCCAGCCCGGGAGCACGCGATTCTGTTTCTTTCGGGCTGGAGGACGTCATCTTTACCGCGGCTTCCGACTCCGAGGATTTCGGGCCTGCTCTCGTCGATGACGTTAACCCGCCTAGCGGCCAGGAAACGCGGCCTACCGCGGCCTACTCTGAGCTCGTGGATGTGCTTTCGCGCGCCACGGAGAAATTCTCGATCAACTGGCCTGACGAGCCTCGCGAATCGCAGTCCTACCAAACTCGACGAGAGGTTTTTCAGTGGCCCTAATTCTAGGCCCCAACGGAGAAAATTGCCATTTTTCAACGATCTGCATCGGGAGATTTCCAGATCCTGGAAGCAGCCTTTCTCTTCGCGTCTCACTAATGCGTCAGCTGCTGATTTCACCAACCTCGTGGGTTCTGTGGAACAGGGCTACTCTGCCATTCCGGCTATCGAGAATACTTTGGCCAGCCATCTTGCTCCATCGTCGGCGCTATCTTGGAGGGCACGTCCTCTCCTTCCATCGAAGGCATGTAGAACCTCTTCCTCTCTCATCGGGAAATCCTACATAGCGGCTGGTCAGGCAGGCATGACCCTTCACACCATGGCCATCCTTCAGGCCTACCAGGCCGATATCCTTAAAGAGATGGATGAGGGTAGTGGTGTCACTCCTGAGGCTGTGAAGGAGCTGCGTAAGGCCAAGGATTTGGCCTTGAGGGCCACCAAACATACCGCACGTGCGGTGGGCCGCTCTATGGCTGGCGCGGTTGCTGCGGAACGCCACTTATGGCTCAACCTCACTGAAATTCGCGATAGAGATAAGGTTTTCCTCCTCGACGCCTGTCTCAGTCTCTCAGTCAGGTCTGTTTGGGGAGGCGGTTAATACGGTGGTCGAGAAATTCCGCTCCTCCAAGTCTCAATCCGCCGCTTTTAAGCAGTTCATGCCCAGGAGAGTTCGGGAATCCCCCGCTCCCTCCCCTGCCCGAAGACCTAGAGAACGCTTTTCTCAGGGAGCGGAGTCCTCTTTCAGGAGGAGTGACCCAGCGCGTCCCCCACCTCCCACGGTTTGGGGAGCCAGCGGTTGCCCGTTCCCCCGTCAGCGACCTCATAAACGTGTGCAGCTGAAGCGATCTGACAAGCCGCCCGCTCCAGCTGCCTCGTCCCGCTCCTGACCCGTTGGTCGGGAAAAGGAGAGCTCCTCCACAGGCACAAGGTTGGGACAGACCGCGCAAGCGTTTCTGTCCACCTCCAACCAGCTCTCCTTTTCTTACCCTGTCTCCTTCGCCACCCTGGGTGTTTCGAAGAGCAGGCCATATTTCACCGCTTCTACGCAGCCCGGTGCGAGAGGAAGGAGACACCCTGGGTTTTCTCTCCTCTCCCCCGACACTCTCTTTGACTGCCGGTCACGTCCTCAGAAACGTTCTTCCTTTTTCTCTGGAGCAGGCAGGCCCGGTCACCCAGACCTCAGCATTAGCACCTCTCATCGCGTGTCAGGACGCCAAGGGCTCTCCTGCACGGCCAACCTTGCAACTCCACGACCTTCAGCACGACACCCTCACTCAGGTATGTCATATGCATTGCAACACCCCTCTTCCTCTTTCACATTTCTTTCCAGAATGGGAGCGGTTACAAGGGTATCGCCGTGGATTCTTCGCACAGTTCGGTTCGGCTACACTCTCCAGTTTTGCCGCAACCCCCCTCGGTTCAACGGGATTTTTCCTACTGTAGTCAACAGCGCCACTCAGGCTTCTGTGCTACAGCGGGAAATTTCTTCCCTCCTTCTCAAAGGAGCTATAGAAAAGAACAGGTTCGCCTTTGGAGGGAGGGCATTCCAGTACAAGGTCCTTCCCTTTGGCCTTGCCCTGGCACCGAGAACGTTTACGAAATGCGTGGATGCAGCACTGGCCCCCTTGCGGCTCCAGGGCATCCGCATTCTCAATTATCTGGACGACTGGCTCATTCTAGCCCAGTCCAGGGAGTTGGTTACCCACCACAGGGACACTGTTCTCCGCCATATTCAGTCTCTCGGCCTGAGGTTGAACATGGATAAGAGTGTTCTTACTCCAGCTCAGCACACAGTCTTCCTGGGTGTGCACATGGATTCCGTTCGTATGCAGGCCCGTTTGGCTCCTGCACGGATTTGCAGTTTGATGTTTGGCCCGTTTTTCGCTTAGCCATCATGTTTCTGTGGGCACTTGCCGCAGGCTTCTGGGCTTAATGGCCGCAGCCTCCCCTGTGCTACCCCTGGGTCTGCTCCACATGAGACCCTTCCTGTGGTGGATGAAGCTCTCAGGCATCCGGCCCACTGGGTCAGCCTTTCGCCTGTTGAGGGTGTCGGGCAGTTGCTCTCGCGCCCTGTTGATTTGGCGGGACCATCTCTTTCTTCAGAAAGGGGTCAGCATGGGAACGGTATTCCGTCGCCAGATGCTTACGACGGATGCCTCTCTATCCGGTTGGGGAGCAGTTTTCGAGGGCAGGCCAGCATGTGGGGTCTGGACGGGCGAGACCCTCGCTTGGCACATAAACTGCTTAGAACTGAGAGCCGTCTTCCTGGCTTTGCGTCATTTCCTCCCTTTTCTAAAGGGTCACCATGTCGTTGTCAGGACGGACAACATGGCGGTAGTTTCCCATGTAAACCGGCAAGGAGGTTCTCGATCTCGCACCCTGGACAGGCATGCGCGTCATCTTCTATTATGGTCTCAGAGCAGGTTCCTTTCTCTGAGAGCGGTCCATGTCCCAGGGGTTCTGAACCTCGCAGCGGATTTTCTATCGAGGCAGAAACTCCAGTCGGGGGATTGGATGTTGAACCGTCAGACAGTTTCCCTGATCTGGGAGGTGTTCAGAAAAGCGAAGGTGGACCTCTTTGCCTCGCAGGAGTCATCCCAATGCCCGCTCTGGATTTCCCTGAATCCTCCAGCTCCGTTGGGGATAGATGCATTCGCCCACCCTTGGCCAATGCAGAAACTCTATGCCTTCCCGCCCATCAAACTGATCCAGGCGGTCCTGGCCAGAGTGAGGGAGAGCGGAGTCCGCCTCCTTCTAGTAGCCCCATTCTGGCCGTCTCAGCCATGGTTTTCGGAGTTAATTCCTCTGCTGGAATCGCCTCCCTGGAAGATTCCAATCAGAGAGGATCTGCTTTCCCAACTTCAGGGCAGGATTTGGCATCCTCGCCCGGACATGTGGAAGCTGTACGTTTGGCCGATCAAGGGTCGTCGACTTTAGGCTTGGATCTCCCGACTGACGTTCAGGAGACCATCGCTAGTGCTAGAGCTCTTTCTACAAGGAGACTGTATTCTTCCAAATGGAAGGTTTTCGCGTCTTGGTGCTTGGCACGTGATAGGAACCCAGTTAACTGCCCTGTCGCTTCAGTGTTGGAGTTCCTGCAAGAGAGATTTTCCTCCGGGGCGGCGGCTACCACCCTCAGGGTCTATGTTGCAGCCATTGCGGCACATAGAGAGTCAAACGAGATTCCTTTGGGCAAATTGAGGTTAGTTTCGGCCTTCATGCGTGGGGTTAGGCGCCTGAAACCAGTTCGCTCCCCTAGAGTTCCCTCTTGGAATCTTTCTGTCATCTTGGAGGGTTTAAAGGAGGCCCCCTTTGAACCCTTAGAGTCAGCTCCAGATCGGATTCTGACTCTTAAGGTGTCACTTTTGTTGGCTTTGTCTTCTTTAAAGCGGGTAGGGGACTTGCAGGCTCTTTCTGTTAGTGAGTCATGCTTAGACTTTGCTCCCGGGTTAGTCAAAGTTTCCTTGAGACCTAGGCCAGGCTATGTTCCTAAGGTTCTCTCCACAGCGTTCCGCTCTCAGGTTGTTAGCCTTAACGCTTTCCACCCTCCGCCTTTTTCCTCTGAGGAGGATAGGAAGCTTAATCTGCTCTGCCCAGTTCGGTCTTTGAAGTTTTATGTAGACCGCTCCAGCTGTTGGAGGAAATCTAACCAGCTTCTGGTTTGTTTTGGTGCTGGCCGCCGTGGGCTTGCTGCATCGAAACAGAGGATTTCTCATTGGGTCACAGAGGCGATATTGATTGCCTACCAGGCGCGTGGTTTGCCTTCGCCTCTTGGCATTAGAGCGCATTCCACCAGGAGTGTGGCATCCTCTCAAGCTCTTTTCAGGGGAGCTCTATTAGAGGACATTTGTGTTGCGGCCGGATGGTCCTCTCCGCACACTTTTGTACGTTTCTACAATTTGGATCTTGACATGACCCCGGATTCCCAGATTCTTTCTGTTTGAACCGTTTGTAGTCTTTATCTTTCGATACCAGTCATTACAGCGCTCTTTGCTTGGCAAGTTTGGTATCCCGTTCCCACTGCGCTATCCGCAGCGTTGAGTGAACCGATGAAAGAGAACGTCTCTGGTTACTTACGTAACCTATGTTCTCTGAATAGGGAACGAGACGCTGCGTTAGCGGCCAAGCTCCTCGCGCTGCTGGCAGTCTTCTTTTCGGCAGAGAAATCTGAGGGGAAGATGGCGCACGCGCGTATATGATTATGCGACGTAATTGTGTCGGGGCGGGGCCAGATTGCGCGAGCGCCATCAGCCAATGAATTGGCGTGATTCTATTGGGCTTCAGACAATCGGCATATTCAGAGAATATCCCACTGCGCTATCCGCAGCGTCTCGTTCCCTATTCAGAGAACATAGGTTACGTAAGTAACGAGTAACCAGAGACGTTTTACAAGGACTACTTTCTATACTATCATCCATAAAAAGTTAATTGCATATAAAAGTACATTCCATTAGATTCCTATTTAATTAGGGCCCAAGCCCTGAAATGGCGAAGGCCCTATTGTTTTCCTTAGGATTATTATTTGGGCCCAAGCCCTGAAAGGGCGAAGGCCCTATTGTTTTCCTTAATGATTATTTGGGCCCAAGCCCTGAAAGGGCGAAGGCCCTATTGTTTTCCTTAGGATTATTATTATTATTATTATTATTATTATTTATACGACTATACGGGCACTTTTGGGGCCCTTAACGTGCTCAAAAACTCTTGAAACTTTGCACACAGGCCCGAACCACTAGACTGACAAAAAGTTTTATCCACCAGGTTGTCAGGAAATTGAACTCTCTTCCTCCTGCCTTTTTAGTATTTCCCTCTTTGCATTGAACTTTGACTTTGCATATGCATACACTCACGCACACATATAAGTATGCATACACACATGCACATAAACACACATACATACAAACATTTTGCTGCTTTTATGCTTATAATTTATTGAAACAATTTATGTGCCGAATGTTTGTATTGTGATTTTATATTTAATTTTTGATTAATTGTCTAGTGTTTGTGTTGGGGATTTTAACACCATGGGTCTGAGGGAAACAGCATTTCAATCTTCTTTATGTTCTTTACATGGAGTAAGAATTGACAATAAATTGAACATGGAACATAGGTAAGAACCCGCGGCCATCAGGGCCAGGCTGAAGATGGTACCCGGGCGTGGCAGGGGGGCTAGACAGCGCCCCCTGTAACTGGGTCTGAAAACTTGGTCCATAAATCAAACACGCTTGCATGTAATAATATGAAACTCGGTACATGTAGATCTCATCGTTTCATATATACTTCATACTATTACTTTTTACCCCAGCCCAACAGGAAGTCGTCTATTTAGGGTTGTTTGTAAAACACTTGAAATGGAATTTGAAATACTCCTCCTAGAGAATTCAAACACACGGCACGAAACTCAGTCAGCATGAAGTCAAGACATTGAGGATGAAAGTTTGCGAGGGGATTTTTGATATCTCAAACGGTTTGGCTGTGGCGAGGAAACAAAATTATGGCGAGAAACGTGAAACAGGAAGTGTGTTATAACTTCTTTATACATTAACTGATCTTGATGAAACTTCAGTAGTGTGTTCGCTGTAAGAGGTCGATTACATGGATGTGACTATTGTGAGTCAAAGTTATAGCGCCACCAACTGGCAGCAGGAAGTGTGTCACTTTCAAAATGCTTTGAAATCACCCTCTTATTTTTAACCGATTTGCTTCAAACTTCATCTGTATAATGTAAACATACAGCAGATGTAGACCTGTGAATGGATTCTTGATATCTTTTAAACTGTTGCTGTGGCAACGCATCAAACTTTACCATTCTTTTAGGATGCTTTTGAGACCCTTAGCATGCTTCAAATTGCATGAAACTCATCACACACATCACATTTATTAGCCAGTAGACATGTGCAAAGTTTCAGAAACGGGTGTGGTGAGGGTTCAGTAGCGCCACCTTTTGACAAAATTGGGGTTATTTAGTTTTATCTACAGTTACAAAAATCAGTATGTATATTTTACTCCTCGAGCCGGACAACTTTCTAATTGACACTCATTACCTAGGACCCACAGAAAGTCAGATATGTTTGTTTGAATGTGGTCATGCTCTCTCTGAGCCTACGTCTCTGTCTCTGTCTTTGCCTGTCTGTGTGTGTTTGTGTGTGTGTTTGTTTGTAGGGGGAGGGGGCTTAACCATTTCACTGCTGTGTGTCTGGCCTGCAGAAAAAGAAAATACATTTCTTAATCCTGGTGTATTTTAAATATGTTTTTATTTAAATTTTTATAAGTAAAGGCATAATATAACCAGTTTAATTGTAGTGCATTGACAATAGTTGTATATAATTAGTTTATTAATTAAATTAACTTGGTCCATAAACTTGATCTGAAAATTTGATCCATAAATCAAACACACTTGCATGTAATAATATGAAACTCTGTACACTTATAGATCACATCAGGCCAAACAACTTTCGTGCTCTAAGTTTTACGACAATTCAAATGGAAGTCGGGAATTATGGGTCGTCTAAATAAATCTCCTAGGAGAAATACATCAAATTACAACGCATGTGTTTACCAATCACCACAAAACTCGGTGTGCATAAAGTCAAGACATTGAGGATGCTCAATTCCGGACGGATTTTTGATATCTCGAACGGTTTGGCCGTGGCGAGGAAATGAATTTTATGACTAAAAAAGGACACATAAAATGTGTTAAAACTTTGCTCGTTTTACCTACAGTTACAAAACGTGCCACGTATATTGTTCTTGTCAAGCCGATCAACTTTCTAATTAACAGTAAGAAGCTCAGACCAAAACAAAGTCAGATATTGCAGTTTGGATGTGTATCTTGTCTCTATCATTGTCTGTGTGGGGAGGAGGGAGGGGGGGGTTGCTGGTGTCTGTTTTTATGTGTGTGTGTGTGTGTGTGTGTGTGTGTGTGTGTGTGTGTGTGTGTGTGTGTGTGTGTGTGTGTGTGTGTGTGGCTGACTGTAGATTTTTTCTGCAAGTCCTTATCTTTTTGCATAACAATTTTGTATTTTTTTAAATTACAAAATATGCATATAACCCTAATCTTTTAAATGTATAGTTTGCTTTAAATAGATAAGAAACTCACGCACACTATCATTACTTGCACTTTTCAATCAAGTTTATTCACACACAACGTTTCGGTCACACGACCTTCGTCAGGAGTATATGAAATGTTCAAAAACATCTCTTTTTAAGTACGCACATGACCACTCCACTGAACTCCATCTGTAAACAATTAAGCTCATTAGGAGTACATAATTAGCCCCACATCACAGACAACTACAAATTGTAATAGGTTACAAAATTAGTTAAGATCACCCCGTAGATCAACAAGATAAAACAAAAAAAAACAAAAACATTTTGGTCAAACAATATCAAATTATACTTCCAAACAATTGTAACAGTCAGGCTCCTTAGCCACCCAAACTCCTCGCAAATCCATAATAAAGAAGAGGGAGAGAGAGAAAGAAAAACAAATATATTAATTACAAAATCACTATAACATGACATTAAATAATGCTTCATCATTCATACCCTTAGGTGATAAAGTTTGAAGAGTGTAAATCCAGAACAACTCACGTCTCTGTAGGAGTAATTCTATGTCGCCCCCTCTAGGTGGCAAAGTCACTTTCTCAATCCCACAAAACCGTAAAGAAGTAACATCGTGATTCAAAGTTACAAAATGTGCCGCAACTGGATAATTCATATCTTTTCTTCTGATCGAACTTTTATGTTCACTAATTCTTTGTTTCAATTGTCGTGACGTTTTCCCCACATAGCCAATACCACACGGACAACGAATCAAATAAACCACATGAGTGGAACTACAAGTAATCACAGATTTAATGCTATATTTTCTGCCAGTTCTAGGGTGACAGAAAAATGATGTTTTGAAGGTATTATTACACTGGGCGCAATTCCCACAACGATAGTTGCCCTTCTGTATAGGACTAAGTAGGCTCTGGGATGTACGAGGACTAGTACTCTGAAAATGAGCATGTACCAAGCTGTCTTTTAAATTCCTAGCACGTTTGTATACAATCAAAGGAGGATGTTTAAAAATATCACTCAACTCCGGATCAGATGACAGCAAATGCCAGTGTTTTTTAAAAATTGATTTAATTAAAAAGGACTTAGGTGAATGTGTTGTAATACAGGAAAAAGAGTACTTTTTTTTGATTTTTTTTGTCTTCTTTTTTAACAATTCAGAGCGTGTCTTTTTAAAGGCTGTATTGAATGCTTCCTCAACCCAATCTAAAGGGTAACCTCTGTTCAAAAAATTATTTTTCATGATTTTAGATTTCTCAAAAAAGTCGGAGTCAGAATGACAAATTCTCCTCAATCTGTAGAACTGACTCTTAGGCAGTCCTTTTTTTTTAGAAAAATAGGATGAAAACTGGTAGCGAGTAACAGTGTGTTACGATCAGTCTCTTTGGTAAACAGAGTAGTAGTCAAACAACCTTCGTTCTTCTGTACCCACATATCAAGGAAGTGTACTTGAACAGAATTGATTTCAGAGGTGAATTCCAAATCATCAACCAAGTTGTTCAAAAATGTAACAAATTCTCGAGCATCCTCGTGATCACCCCAAAAAATACAAAATATATCGTCGATGTATCTGTACCATTTGATGATCTGTGAATAAAAAGGATTCTTCTCTGTATTAAATATATAACTTTCTTCAAAAAAAACCATAAATACATTGGCATAGTTAGGGGCAAAGTTCGAGCCCATTGCTGTCCCACTTATCTGAAGAAAAAAATCATTATCAAAACTAAAATAATTATACTTCAAAAGGTAGGAAGCCATCTGGATAATAAAGTCCGAAGGAGGGCTAGAGTCCTTGCGTAACGAAAGATAATGTCCGAGGGCAATAAGTCCTTTTTCATGCGAAATGTTAGTATATAAACTTGTTTTGCCTAAAGTTAACAATACAGAGACATCCGGTAAATCATGTAACTCAGAGATCTTATTGATGAAATCGGTAGAATCTCGAATGTAAGATGGTAACGAATGAACAAAAGGTTTTATAAAAAAATCAACGTACTGCGATAAAGGGGATAAGAGAGAATTAGTCTGTGCCACAATCGGATGACCTGGAGGGTCAATAAGTCTCTTATGAATTTTAGGAAGAGTGTAAAAAACTGGTCTAATCGGATGTTGACAATACAAGAATTTAAACTCCGATTGAGATATCCAACCCTCCGTTTTAGCATTTGTTTAAAATGACAATATCTCTGATCGATAGGTATTGGTAGGATCCCCAGGAAGTTTTTTATAAAACTTAATATTCTGTAATTGTGCAAGAATTTCGTGTTGGTATTTTTCCGAATCTTGGACTACAATTGCCCCTCCTTTATCAGCTGGTTTTATAATGATACTTGGGTCACTTATCAATTCGGTCAAGGCTTTTTTCTCATTCAATGAAAGATTATGGGAGATATTATTACTAGAAGAACAAGTTTCCATCACATCTTGTTCGACCAAACGACAAAAAGTATGAATGGTGTGATTAGACACATTAGGGCAGAAATTACTTTTAGGTCTAAAAGGTGTCCTAGATGCACCACTCTGATTTGGAGAAAAAGTACCGTAGTTTCATTTGTCTAAAACATTTGAACAGATCCACTTTTAGCCCAAAACAATTAGCACCAACAGTAGGCACAAAAGATAGTCCTTTCGATAAAATCCCAATTTGGTCATCAGATAGTTCTTTTTGAGAAATATTGATTACCGTCTCTTTGAGTAGCTGCGGATCCACGGTCGTGAACTTCTTAGAGGCTCTTGAACCTCTTCGACATTTCTTCTTTGTGGTCTCCGTGGAGGGGCTCGTCTGTCCAAAAAAGAAGAAGTCGAAGCATGTGCACTTGAATCCATGGAGACCACAAAGAAGAAATGTCGAAGAGGTTCAAGAGCCTCTAAGAAGTTCACGACCGTGGACCCGCAGCTACTCAAAGAGACGGTATTTCGCATGAAAAAGGACTTATTGCCCTCGGACATTATCTTTCGTTACGCAAGGACTCTAGCCCTCCTTCGGACTTTATTATCCAGATGGCTTCCTACCTTTTGAAGTATAATTATTTTAGTTTTGATAATGATTTTCTTCAGATAAGTGGGACAGCAATGGGCTCGAACTTTGCCCCTAACTATGCCAATCTATTTATGGGTTTTTTTGAAGAAAGTTATATATTTAATACAGAGAAGAATCCTTTTTATTCACAGATCATCAAATGGTACAGATACATCGACGATATATTTTGTATTTTTTGGGGTGATCACGAGGATGCTCGAGAATTTGTTACATTTTTGAACAACTTGGTTGATGATTTGGAATTCACCTCTGAAATCAATTCTGTTAAAGTACACTTCCTTGATATGTGGGTACAGAAGAACGAAGGTTGTTTGACTACTACTCTGTTTACCAAAGAGACTGATCATAACACACTGTTACTCGCTACCAGTTTTCATCCTATTTTTCTAAAAAAAGGTCTGCCTAAGAGTCAGTTCTACAGATTGAGGAGAATTTGTCATTCTGACTCCGACTTTTTTGAGAAATCTAAAATCATGAAATAATTTTTTGAAATAATGAAAATGCCTTGGGGCTGCGGAATTTGCATAGCGTCACTCCGCCCCACCCCATGGGTATAAAACGAGAAAGTGAACGCAACCGCAGTATGTTTTCGCTTCGGAGCCAAGAGATTTCTTCACTCCTCAAGCTATTCTCACTGATTCAAGACTCTTCGAGACAAGCGTCCTCTTCAGTGTTGGTGTGACGGCTGTACCCAGCGAGACTCTGCATTGCCTGCGATCTGAGCATCGGTCTGCCAGACTTTGCGCTTCTCCCTGGTTGCCTCAGCGCTGAAAGAGTAAATTTCCTCCTCTCCAGTTAAAGAGCTGCACGCGGCACGTCTTTTTAAAGACGGTTCGCCCGTGTTCTTCTGGATGCGTTCGATTCATGTCATTTTCTGATGGTCACGATCGCTGCTCTGTGTGCCTGGGCATTCAGCATGCAGTAGCAGCGTTCGTGGATGACTCATGTTCCTTCTGTGGGAACATGAGCATCTCTACACTGTGATCTAGACTCAATGATCTGATAAAGTGAGAGTCCCCGTGTCCGTTACTCGTTCTGCTTCTTCTTCAAGAAGTTCTTCAACTCGCGGACAGGGTGATATGACGGTGATTGTGTGGTGCAACCCCCGACGCTAGCTCCTCGGGCCACACCCACCGCTCCAGTGTTAGAGCCAGCGAGCGCTGTATCGCTTCAGGCGTCTGCCTCTTCGCAGGTACCGTCTGTTTCGTTCAGCGCTCCAGAGGATGATGCGATGTCGATTGCAGCATCACAAGGCGGGCTTGACTCCTCGGGAAGTGAGGATGCGGCTGCGTTGCCTCCCTCGGGAGCGTCAGCGTCGCCGTGTCTGATCCCGAGATGACGGCCATGCGATCTCGGGCCACCGTGAGCATCGGGTGGGAGTGGAACTCCGCCCTATCCCGATCTATTGCGGCTGGATAATTGGTTTTTGGGTAACGCTGCCGCCTCACGGCCACAGCCAACCCCAATTTCCTTTTTTTCCGAGTTGCATGCGGAACTGACACGCACTTGGTGGGCCATTTTCCCCGCCTTTCCTCCCCTCGGCGGCACTGGGACTCCCCCGGTGGAGCGCTCTGTTGCGATGCTACTGCGTCCGCAGAGCGCGTCCTCCCGCGGTGCTCTCAGATGCCCACCCAAAGCCTGTAGGTTCTCGTCGTCTATGGCGGCGCGATCCTGTAGAGCGGCGGGACAGGCGGCCTTCGCCTTGCATATGATGAGCACCTGCTAGCTGCTCAGGAATATGCACGAGGGGGGGACGGACCAAGCGAGCTGCCGCTGACCACGCTCTCAAATGGGCGACGGAAGTGGCCGCTCGCTCCCTTGGTCAGGTGATGGCCACCACTGTGGTCCAGGAGCGTCATCTATGGCTCAACCTGGACGCAGGATGCAGAGTGGATTCGTCTGCTCGATGCCCCTCTCCCAGGTTGGCCTTTTCGGCAGTGCGGTCCAGGACTTCGCCCAGCAGTTTTCGACTGCCCAGGAGCAGACGGAGGCGGGTTTACACTTCTGCCCCGACAGCCAGCTGCTGCCTCCACCCAGCCGTCGCCTCAGACGCCTCCGCCTGCTCGCCGCCGAGGACGCCCCCTGTGGCTCCCTTCCCTCCCACGCGACCCCAGCAGCAGCCTTCAGCCGGTTCGCGTCGTGGAGGAGACCACAGGTGAGCGTCACAGCCCCCTCAGGCCACGTGCCCCGCTAACGCCAGGCGAAGCGATGTTCCTGAGGCGGGCTGCTCAGTGATAGTGTCACGGTTTTTCATAGGAGGCAGTAGCAGGGCCCCTCCTTCCCCCGGTGGAGGGCCGGGGGAGAATCTTTTGTTCTAGCTCCCCGCTGCTCACCCACGAGTGAGCAGCGCCCTGAGCTGGTTGAAGAAAGACTTTGACACTATCACTGAGCACACAGACTGGAATGAGCGCGCACGACATCCAGTGCGTCGCCCCGCTCATTCCTCTCTGTCTCTGAGGGTGCGGATGGGAGCATGTGTTGTCCCTCAACTACGCGACTCCCCTCCCCCTCTATCGCCAGACCCCCGGCAGAACAGACCCCCGTCCTTCCCTGGTCTCTTCTGTCGGGGAGCGGGGTTCGACTGTGCATCCGTGCGGGGTAACTCCTGTGCGCATGCCAGTCTCCCCGCCTCGCTGCTCCTCCGGGGGGACGTCTGTGGTTCGTATGACCCCGCTGGTGCAATTCCTGGGAGCTTGGCTGGAGATGCCCGGCCTGTCCCGCTGGGTCATCAGAACCATCAGATTCGGCTACGCGATTCAGTTCGCACGGTCTCCTCCCCGTTTCAGGGGAGTTCGCTCCACGATGGTCGGTGGTAATGCCCCGGTCATGAAAGCGGAGATTGCGACCCTGCTGGTGAAGGGTGCAATCGAGACGGTCCCTCCAGCCGAGATGAGGTCCGGGTTCTACAGCCCCTACTTCATTGTCCCCAAGAAAACCGGTGGGTTACGACCGATCCTGGATCTGCGCATTTTGAACCGTACTCTTCATCGACTGCCGTTCAAAATGCTCACAGCCAAACGCATTTTCGAATGCGTTCGGCCTCAGGATTGGTTTGCAGCGATCGACCTGAAGGACGCGTACTTTCATGTCTCCATTTTGCCTCGACACAGACCGTTTCTTCGGTTTGCTTTCGAGGGCCAGGCATATCAGTACGCGGTTCTCCCATTCGGGTTAGCTCTGTCACCTCGCGTCTTCACGAATATCGTCGAGGCAGCCCTTGTTCCCCTTCGTGAACACGGGGTTCGCATCCTGAATTATCTCGACGACTGGCTGATATTGGCACACTCTCGGGAACAGGTTTGCGAGCACAGAGACCTGGTGCTCCGGCACCTAGCCCGTCTGGGCCTTCGGGTCAACCGGGAGAAGAGCAAACTTTGCCCCGTGCAGAGGATGTCTTTTCTCGGTATGGAGATAGACGCGGTCGCCATGTCTGCACAGCTTATGAACGAGCACGCACACTTACTGCTGGCTTGTCTTCGACAGTTCGACGGCAAGAGTGCGGTTCCACTGAAACTTTTTCAGAGGCTCCTGGGGCATATGGCATCCACAGCCGCGGCAACGCCGCTCGGATTGCTTCATATGAGACCGCTTCAGCTGTGGCTTCGCGATCGAGTCCCGAGGTGGGCATGGCATCGCGGCTCGCTCCGAGTTCCAGTGACTCCAGCGTGCCGCCAAACCTTCTTCCGTGGTCGAACCTCAGCTTTTTATGGGCCGGTGTCCCTCTTCAGTGAGTTTCCAGGCATCTCGTTGTCTCCACAGATGCATCTACCACGGGTTGGGGTGCCATGTGCAATGGGCATGCAGCCGCGGGTTCCTGGACAAGACCCCAGCGCCTCATGCACATCAATTGCCTCGAGCTGCTGGCAGTACGCCTGGCCCTGCACCGCTTTCGAGCACTGCTCAGGGGTCAACACGTACTTGTCCGTTCAGACAATACCGCTACAGTAGCGTACATCAACCACCAGGGTGGTCTACGCTCACGTCGGATGTCGCAGCTCGCCCGCCACCTCCTGATATGGAGTCAGAAGCACCTGAGGTCCCTTCGTGCATTGTACATTCCAGGAGACCGGAACCTGGCAGCCGACGAGCTGTCACGGGTCCGCTTATCTCCGGCGAATGGTGACTCCATCCCCAGACGGTCCAGCTGATTTGGGACCAGTTCGGGGAGGCACAGATAGATCTGTTCGCCTCCCGGGACTCATCCCACTGCGCCCAGTTTTATTCCCTGTCCGTGGGCACTCTCGGCATAGATGCACTGGCGCACAGCTGGCCGCGGGGCCCACGCAAGTATGCGTTTCCCCCAGTGAGCCTTCTTGCATGGGTGTTGTGCAAGATCAAGGAGGACAAGGAGCAGGTCCTGCTGGTAGCCCCCTGTTGGCCCACCAAGACGTGGTTCTCCGAACTCATGCTCCTCGCGACAGCACCTCCTTGGCCTATTCCTCTGAGACAAGATCTACTCACTCAGAGACGGGGCACTCTGTGGGACCCTCGTCCCGATCTCTGGAGACTACACGTGTGGCTCCTGGAAGGGACGAGGCAGGTTTGAGTTCGCTGCCACTTGCGGTGGCGGCAACCATCACTTCCGCTAGAGCGTCGTCCACGAGACACCTTTACGCGTTGAAGTGGAACCTCTTCGTCAACTGGTGCTCTTCTCTCGAAGAAGACCCCCGGAGATGTTCGATCGGTGTCGTGCTTCCTTCCTGCAAGGAGGGTTGGAGCGTAGGCTGTCGCCCTCCACCCTTAAGGTTTACGTCGCGGCCATTGCCGCGTCTCATGATGCAGTGAAAGGTAAGTCTATGGGGAAGCATGACCTGGTCATCAGGTTCCTGAGGGGAGCGAGGAGGCTAAATCCCCCTTGCCCTCCCCCTCGTGCCCTCTTGGGACCTCTCAGTAGATCTAAGTGCTCTGCAGAGGCCTCCCCTGGAGCCTTTGCAATTGGTAGAGTTTAAGTCCTGTCCTATGTGACGGCACTCCTGGTTGCATTGGCTTCCGTCAAGAGGGTAAGGGACCTGCACGCATTCTCCGCTGACGAAGCGTGCCTGGAGTTCGGGCCGGGTTACTCTCACGTGTTCTTGAGACCCCGGCCTGGACATGTGCCCAAGGTTCCTACCACTCCCTTCCGGGACCAGGTGGTGAACCTGCAAGCGCTGCCCCTGGAGGAGGCAGACCCAGCCTTGGCACTGCTCTGTTAGGTACGTGCGCTCCGCGCCTACGTTGACAGAATGCGGTGTTTCAGGACCTCAGACCAGCTCTTTGTCTGTTATGGGGGGAGCCAGAAGGGGAAGAGCTCTCTCAAAGCAACGGTTGTCTCACTGGATAGTGGACGCCATCTCTTTGGCTTACCAACAGCAAGGCCGACCGTGCCCCCTTGGTGTGACGGCCCACTCCACTCGGAGTGTGGCTGCCTCTTGGGCTTTAGCGCATGGCGCCTCGCTAACAGACATCTGCAGAGCTGCAGGCTGGGTGACACCAAACACCTTCGCAAGATTCTTATCTGCGAATTGAGCCAGTGTCCTCTCGCGTACTCGCTCCTGCCAGTACTGGACCCGCTTAGGTGTCTTCGCTTGCTCGCCATTCCACTCCTCGGACTGGATAAGTGCGATATTCCTCAGTTGAGTCTTCCGTTAAAGCGCTGAGTCCTCCAGCACTCATGATGCGGGCACCACTGTGCTTGCTCTGGTGCTGGCAAGGTGCCTCCATGTGCACGGTTCCCTCCGGTAACGGTCACATGTGTATTATCGACTGTAAGCCTCTCTGAGCATGTGTCTTCCCTTGGCAAGCCATCTGCCACACCTGGAGCTAAGTTTTTAGCCACCCGTAGGTTGGTGCTCCAGTGATCTCCATATGTAGTCCCTAACACGGCCATATGTGTATTCTTAAGTCCTCCCTACGGTAGGCATTTGGTTGCATGTCCCTCCCGGGATATGCTTCCCAGTTGTAGCAAATGCAACATTTAATAATATACATAAAATGTATTTAAGGGGGCCGAAGGCCAATTTAGCTCAAAGGGAAATGATTCATTGATTTGCAATGAATCTATGGAACCGAATCACTGAACCGAGCAAATGACTCGCTTAGAATTCATTTGAACGGGCCGTAATTATAACCAAATCTATAGTGAAACACTATGTCTTAGCAAGGTAACTTTAGATCGAACAGTACAAGACATTAAATGTGCAAACACGACACAAGAAGATTTATCTTTTCAAATATATGGAAGACTTTATTAGCTATTCTAAACACAAAACTGAGGTCTAAACCTAATTAAACATAATCACGCACACACACACATTCATACAGTCGCGAAAGGGAAAGAGTGAGTTGGAAAGAGTGAGAGAAAGTTTCAACTTTCTATATGCACATAAGACATAACCTGAAGGGACCACCAAGCATTAATTTGAACCTTCATTTCTTAGAGAGGTTATTCAATAAACATTAAAGAACCAGTTCAGTTAGAGCCTGGAGTACTTGCGCTTTGTAGTGGCTGAGGGAATTCCCTTTGTCTGCGTCGCGTCGAAGGGGGGGTTTCCCGGCCGGGTCCGTTGCGTGGTTTGTTGTCTTTGAAGTGCAGGGATGGAAGTTTCGCCGCTGGTCACGTGTGATTAGCAAGCGAATGAGAGTCTTTTCCAATTCGAAGCGCGTTGCAAACTTAACTTTGAAACGAGACTTTTACGAAAAAGGAAAGAAAGGAAAGAAATGAAAGTAAGGCGAGTCGGATGGCTTGACTGAGCTGAATTGTAACCCTGATCTTGATGGATTATTCGTCTGCTGGTCGAATTTGGTCTAGTCGATGTAGAAGCATGCGGACATGTTCTTTGTTTCAGAGATAAGCACAAACAGAACACTCTCTTGCTGGTTTTAGAGAGAGGCACGATCTTAACAGTTACAGAACTGAACGAACTGAACTAAAATCTGACAAAAATCTCAAAAATCTGAACATGAGGTCCTTTGTTCGGATCTTTAACTTAAACTCTAGTCCAACCTCCTAGAAACTTCTGGCCAATTGGAGGCGGATCTACTTCTTGCTTATCATAATTTATGCATGGTCTGTGAGCTGGTCTCCAGCACTTAGCAGAGAACAAGAGAACACAGTTTAAGATTATATATTATAATCATAAAACAAAGCATTTTAGACAGATTTCAATCAAGCCATCTTTTGAATTACGAGAATACGGTTCGTTTAAGAGCAAACGAGGCATTCACACTTCTAATGGTTGTATAACAATTACAAGAGTTAATAGTTAACAGCAATTACATGGTTATTATGTGATCTAAGCATAATAACACATGAAGTGTAGGAACAACAACAATTATGATTGGTTATAGGTCCAAGAATTGTTCTGTGGTGAGATTATATGATTTTATGTGTGAGATCTCCGATCTCAACTGCAAGGTTACTGCGAGTTCAACTCGTAAGGGGGACGAGGAGATGTGTTCTGTGGAACATCTCTGTCAGGGGATCAAAGGGGTCTTGGTTGTGAGCCTCTCGTTCCACCATTTTGGAGCCGATTTGTCTTAGTAAACATTAACATATTGACACGTTTCTTCCTGTGGCATTCTGTTGCTATCTGCAGGACCATAAAAGTCTTCGGTTGGTGGTTATTGTCCCCCCAAAGCAAACCCTCGGTGCCGTTCTGTGACTCTGGAATGTGGGCTCCAGAACTTGGACTGTTGAAGCCATGTGAATTAATCCCATGAGAGATTAATTTGATTAAGTTGTGTTTGATTCGCCTTGAGTCCCTACACAGTGTACTTTGGTATTCCTGTGTTAAATTAGGAACTCCTGGTTATAAGGTAAGTTCAGGAGTCCAGACTTTCGCAGGGCACTGGAAGACAGCTGGAAGATGGCGTGATGGCACAGACCCCCATTCTCCGTCACTTCTGACGTAACTCGAAGTGACTACGAAAGGGAACGTCTCGGTTACGGATGTAAGCCTCGTTCCCTGAGTAGGGAACGGAGACGTTACGTCTCCTTGCCACTTCTGCTGTACCGCGGAGTTCAGTCTTGGCTCCTCACCGAAGACATACTGCGGTTGCGTTCACTTCCTCCTTTTATACCCATGGGGTGGGGCGGAGTGACGCTATGCAAATTCCGCAGCCCCAAGGCATTTTCATGCCATTGGCTCGTTATTAAATACTCGAAGAGGATTGGCTTTCTATGCGAAACTCCCCATTCTCCGTCACTTCTGACGTAAAGTCTCCGTTCCCTACTCAGGGAACGAGGGTTACATCCGTAACCGAGACGTTATCCTTACATTACACTGTAGGGCCATGTAGTTACTAAGTAGCTTACAACAAATATAAAATCAGAATTAGGCCCTCAAAAGTACGATTCATCTTGGAGAATAATAATAATAAACAGAGTAATTCCAAGAGGGTCCTCTCACCATCGGTGCTCGGGCCCTAAAGATTTATCACATGCACACACCAGTATGTTTAGACTGCTTAATCCTATTGTATTTGTTATTTCAAGTCAAGTCAAGTCACATTTATTTATATAGCGCTTTTCACAATACAGATTGTATCAAAGCAGCTTCACAGTGATAACATGAAAGTAGCACAACACAGATCAACAACATTGCTAAACACTAAATAACCCCAACTGAGCAAGCTCAAAGCAAGCCAAAAGCAAGGCGACAGTGGCAAGGAACCAAACTCCATCAGATTGGATGGAGAAAAAACCTTGGGAGAACCCAGGCTCAATTTCCCCAGTTATAACCTGGTTTCATTGAGTGATATCTGAGAGGAATTGGATTTATAGAACTGCTGGTAACACTTTAGAATACTGTATCTTACTTACTGCATAACTAATAAGGAATTAATGAAGAACTAATACTGTAGGTAATTCTTTATTAACACTTAAGTCACTACTGTTAACTACAAACCCAATTCCATAAAAGTTGGGACACTGTACAAATTGTGAATAAAAACAGAATGCAATGATGTGGAAGTTTCAAATTTCAATATTATATTTAGAATACAACATAGATGACATATCAAATGTTTAAACTGAGAAAATACATAATTTTAAGGGAAAAATAAGTTGATTTTAAATTTCATGGCATCAACACATCTCAAAAAAGTTGGGACAAGGCCATTTTTACCACTGTGTGGCATCCCCTCTTCTTTTAATAACAGTCTGCAAACGTCTGGGGACTGAGGAGACAAGTTGCTCAAGTTTAGGAATAGGAATGTTGTCCCATTCTTGTCTAATAAAGGCTTCTAGCTGCTCAACTGTCTTAGGTCTTCTTTGTTGCATCTTCCTCTTTATGATGCGCCAAATGTTTTCTATGGGTGAAAGATCTGGACTGCAGGCTGGCCATTTCAGTACCCGGATCCTTCTTCTACGCAGCCATGATGTTGTAATTGATGCAGTATGTGGTTTGGCATTGTCTTGTTGGAAAATACAAGGTCTTCCCTGAAAGAGACGATGTCTGGATGGGAGCATATGTTGTTCTAGAACTTGGATATACCTTTCAGCATTGATGGTGCCTTTCCAGATGTGTAAGCTGCCCATGCCACACGCACTCATGCAACCCCATACCATCAGAGATGCAGGCTTCTGAACTGAGCGCTGATAACAACTTGGGTTGTCCTTGTCCTCTTTAGTCCGGATGACATGGCGTCCCAGTTTTCCAAAAAGAACTTCAAATTTTGATTCGTCTGACCACAGAACAGTTTTCCACTTTGCTAGAGTCCACTTTAAATGAGCCTTGGCCCAGAGAAAACGCCTGCGCTTCTGGTTCCCGTTTAGATATGGCTTCTTTTTTGACCTATAGAGCTTTAGCCGGCAACGGTGAATGGCACGGTGGATTGTGTTCACTGACAATGTTTTCTGGAAGTATTCTTGAGCCCATGTTGCGATTTCCATTACAGTAGCATTCCTGTGTGTGATGCAGTGCCGTCTAAGGGCCCGAAGATCACGGGCATTCAGTATGGTTTTCCGGCCTTGACCCTTATGCACAGAGATTGTTCCAGATTCTCTGAATCTTTGGATGATATTATGCACTGTTGATGATGATAACTTCAAACTCTTTGCAATTTTTCTCTGAGAAACTCCTTTCTGATATTGCTCCACTATTTTTTGCCTCAGCATTGGGGGAATTGGTGATCCTCTGCCCATCTTGACTTCTGAGAGACACTGCCACTCTGAGAGTCTCTTTTTATACCCAATCATGTTGCCAATTGACCTAATAAGTTGCAAATTGGTCCTCCAGCTGTTCCTTATATGTACATTTAACTTTTCTGGCCTCTTATTGCTACCTGTCCCAACTTTTTTGGAATTTGTAGCTCTTATGAAATCCAAAAGGAGCCAATATTTGGCATGGCAATTCAAAATGTCTCACTTTCAACATTTGATATGTCATCTATGTTGTATTCTAAATATAATATTGAAATTTGAAACTTCCACATCATTGCATTCTGTTTTTATTCACAATTTGTACAGTGTCCCAACTTTTATGGAATTGGGGTTGTACTAAGGAAGATGTGTTGTAATTATAATTTTATGATTGTGTTAAGTATCAGTTAGTTAATCAGTAGCTAATGAATTCTGTCATACCTCCCGGAAAACTACTATTAATTATCTATTAATTAAGGTTCAAGAAAAAAAACTATAAAGTAACTACTAATTAACAGTCATACACCGTAGTCAGTTTGTCATTCTTCAGCACTAATAAGAAAAATAAGTGCAGACATTTTCCTATAGGCTATGATCTGCAAATAAGCAAAAACATCTCATGTATATAACACCTTATTATTATACTTAGTTCTTATACATTTTAAACTTCTTTTGCACCATTCAAGTTCCGGCAATATGGCGGTAGCCACATACACTGAGCCTGGGTTCTCCCATGGTTTTTTTCTCCATTCTGTCACCTGATGGAGTTTTGGTTCCTTGCCACTGTTGCCTTTTTCACTTCTCTTCGCCTTTGTCGCAAGTAACTGTCGTGTATTTTACAAAGGTTTAGATGATTACGTTAATATATATAGGCTAATATTTTTTTATTTACAGTAAGTTTGATTTGAGTCAGAAGTATGTGGTAATTCTTTATTAACTTCCGGGTCACTGCTCGTGTGGTGACCGGTTGGCTCGTGGATTAGAACATTTTAAACTTTTTAACGTGTTTTACTTAATGAATAACAAATACGTTTTAACGTTTTTTATCTAACAAAGACGTTATATCGGGATATGGCGGTCTGATTTCACATCGAAGATCCAAGCTCCCATGTACATAGTTTGGTGAGGGTATTCTTCCGTGATCCCTCACAGCAGCGACCAGGCATGGAGAGCCGAAAGTTTTTTTGGATGCTGGTTTCCTGGCAGTTTTTACATTATTTGGAATATTTATCCTGTTTAACAACCGGAGATAACCTTCCTGACAGCCTACGAGTGACATACTCCAGAGGATTTCTCCTGCAGCTTCGACTCTATTCCTTCCACGCCATTGATATGGAGGAGCTCCCGGAGGAAATTATTCGCAAACACTCTTCTGATAAAAAGGGATTCATGCCACAACAGAAAGAAGGTAACAAGAAGGGGAAAGAAGAAGGGCGGAATCAGAGCTAGACTTAAAAGGGAGAAATGCAAATTTCGACCACTGCCTTCTGTTATTATGGCTAATGTGCGCTCTCTTCGACATAAAGTAGATGAACTCCAAGCCAATGTTAATCATATGTACGAATATAGGACTGCTTCTATTCTGGCTTTTACTGAAACGTGGCTGAACAGAAATGATAAAGACGAAGCCCTTCATATTGATGGCTTCGGGACTCCCCTAAGACTTGACCGTGACATTGAGAACACAGGCAAACAGCACGGCGGCGGCGTCTGCCTCTATGTAAACACACGCTGGTGTTCAATGGTTATCGTCAGAGAGAGGTATTGTTCCACTGACATTGAACTTTTGGCTGTCTCTCTTCGCCCCTTCTACTTATCTAGGGAATTTCCTCAGCTTTTTTTATGGTGGTATATACAGTATTCATCCCAGAGCAAATGCAACCACAGCTATGGACCACATTAAGAGGACATTAGATAAGCTTGAAGTTATTTCCCCGGACTCTCCGAAATTTATTATGCGTGATTTTAATCATTGTTCACTTGATAAACTTTTAAAAAATTTTGAACAATATGTCACCTGCACTACCCGTTTAGGGAAGACATTGGATAAATGTTATGGCTCAGTTCCTCAGGCATATAAATCCTTTGCCCTACCTCCACTTGGTTCAGCTGACCATCATACTATTTTTTTGGCACCAGCTTACTTGCCGGTTGTAAGGAGGATGAAAAAGAAATTTAAAACAATTCAACAGTGGACTGATGATAGCATTGACAGGCTACAAGGATGTTTTGAAGCGACTGATTGGAATAATCTGATAGAGCCATCCAGTAACATAAATGAGCAAGTGGATACCGTCTCATCATATATTTCCTTCTGTGTGGATACCATCGTTCCCACCAAAAAACTATCTTTCCTAACAATAAACCTTGGGTGACCAAAGAACTAAAGGAGATTATTAACAAGAAAAAGAGAGTGTTCTTCACTGGCTCTGAAATTGAAAAAAAGAGGTCAATAGAGAAGTCAAGCGTACTATCAAAATTGCCAAATTAAAATATAAAGATAAAGTGGAACAATCTTTTGTTAAAGGGGACCTCCGTAAAGCATGGCAGGGCATTAAGAACATGGCAGCTGTGAACATTGCTCCCTCTTCCTGTAAGCTCATTCATGTTGCAGGCAGCAGTCCAGCATCACTCCCCAACGACCTTAACTCTTTTTTCACTAGGTTTGAAACAGATAATAACATTCAGTTAAAGGAAGTCCTCTCTAAATTTAACCCTGGTGATTCCTCACTTACTAATAACACAGAAGATGTGGTGAGAGCCCTCAAGAAGACGAAAGTCAACACAGCAACAGGGCCGGATTAGATCAGTGGTCGTACTTTGAGGTACTGTGCTGAGCAGCTGGGGGGAGTGTTCCAGGTGTTGTTTCAGAGATCACTGGATGATGGTATCGTCCCTCAGCTGTGGAAAGACTCCACAGTGATTCCTATTCCAAAAAAAAGTACTATTAAGATCATGAACGTCCTCAGGCCAGTGGCTCTCACCTCTCTAGCCATGAAAGCTATGAAGAGGGTCATCAAAAAGCATATCATCAAGATTACAGATGTACAGATGGATCCACTTCAGTTTGCTTATCGTGCAGGTAGGGGGGTGGACGATGCAAAGGTTTTTATCACTGATACCATCCACAAACATCTGGATTCTCCTAACATGACAGCCAGACTCCTTTTTGCTGATTTATCCTCAGCATTTAACACCATGCAGACACATATTCTTGCTGAGAAACTCTCTGCTTTCAACCTAGATGACCAACTGATTTTGTGGATAATTGACTTTCTCACCAACAGGTCACAGAGAGTCCTGGTAAATGACACATTATCTGATGTCCTGTTCACATCAACTGATTCTCCGCAAGGCTGTGTCCTCTCGCCTTTGCTTTTTATTCTTTACACCGATGACTGCAGGTCCTCCCAGCAAAACTGCCATTTGGTAAAGTACGCTGATGACACAGTTCTTCTATCTTTGCTTTCAGGATCTTTGCAGCACCACAGCTCAGTCCTGCAGGAGTTTGTGGAATGGTATGATAAATCCTGTTTAGAACTAAATGTGGAAAAGACCAAGGATATGGTTGTGACCTATTCGAACAAGCAGAGGGAACTGGGTATGGCAGAATGTACTACTATCAATGGGAGGCCTGTAGAAATCGTTGAGGAATACAAGTATCTAGGTACAATCTTTGATAATCGGATGAAATTTAATTCAAACACGGAGGAGATCCTCAAGAAATGCCAGCAGCGGCATTATTTCCTGAGGAAACTCAATTCATTTGGGGTCAGCAAGGTCATCCTCAAAACGTTTTACCATTCGTTTGTTGAGACTGTTATGACTTTTTCCATCTCTTGCTGTTTCCACTCCATCACTCTACAAAATAGAAACCGCCTGGAAAACTCAGTCAAAGTTTGTTCCAAAATAATAGGACATCCGGTCAGAGCCCTCCCGATTGTATGTGATCAGCAGATGTTGAGGTTAGCTGGCAGAATTTTACAGGACCCATTACACGCTATGTTCCCTGCATTTGAGTGGCTTCCGTCTGGACGTCGGCTACGCTGTCCAAACTGCAGAACTCAGAGGAGAAGGGCAACCTTTGTACCTAAGACTGTCCAGCTTCTAAACTCCCAACCATCTTTGAAATCTTTCTTACCCTGATGACTTTCTACTTCTTGCACACTTTTGAAGTGATTTACGGACACCTGCAAGATTGGACTATGTTGTCTATGGACTGATCGGACTATCTCTATGTTGCTAATGCTGATATACTGTATATCTGCCCAACTGCACACTTATTTATCTATTTTTACCTTTATTATTATTATTTAAAAGGTTACTTTTATCTTTATTATGAAATATTACTTGTACTAATCCACGGGCCTTGCAATTGCCCCATGGGGATAAATAAAGTTTTTTGAAATTGAAAAAATTGAAATTGAATTGAAATTAATTACTAATGGGTTCCCTATATTGTCACTTTAGAATACTGTTTCAGGTTCTAAATAATTCCTGAAGGACTATCTAATAATTATTTATTAATTACTAATGGGTTCCCTGTATTGTCACTTTAGAATACTGTTCCAGGTTCTAAGTAATTCCTGCAGAACTTTTTTAAAGTTATTTATTAATTACTAATAAGTTCCTTATATTTTCACTTTAGAAGACTGTTTCAGATTATAAGTAGCCTAATTCCAAGATAATTATTTGATAATTCTTTATTAATTACTAATGGGTTCCCTATATTTTCACTTTAGAATACTGTCCCAGCTTCTAAGTAATTCCTGCAGAATTATTTGATGCTTATTTATTAATTACTAATAAGTTCTCTATATTTTCAGTTTCACTCAGTCGTTGCCTCAAATACATAAATTCACTCAGTGGCATTCTATGCTGAGGAAAACAGACACACACAGTACTGTATATAAAATATACAAATAATCTGAGGTTAGTTTTGTATGACTGTTCAGTAGTTACTTCTTAGTTATTTTTCTTGAACCTTAATTAGTAGATAATTAGTAGTAGTTCTTCAGGAGGTATGACAGAATTCATTAGTTATTGATTAACTAACTGATACTTAACACAATCATAAAATTATATTACATACTGATTAGTTAACACATCTTCCTTAGTAGTTAACATTAGTGAAGAAGTAGTTAATGAAGAATTACCTATTAGTTCATCAACAATTCCTTATTAATTCTGCAGTAAGTAAGATACAGTATTCTACAGTGTTACCGAACTGCTTAGCTCAGGGGTCGGGTACCTTTTTTGACCAAATAGATATTTTTTTATGGTTAAAGGTGCCATATGGAATAATTGAGGTACAAATATCCAAAAAATGAGCTACACACATCAAAAGAATGAGAAGAAATAAGTGCAATGATGTTATTAAAAAACTGGCAAGTTATAGTGCTGCCGAGATATAACCTAAATTAGCATGCTAAATTATTAGCCCCGGCCCGGCAGGTGTCGTAATACCAGTTTCGGCCATGGGAGGCGGTATGCGGGCGGGCAACGTTACCACCAGCCAAACTGCAGTAACACGAGTAAGTCGCGCCGGCTTGTGTGTACTTGAACCTGCATGTCATGTCGTGATGTCGTGTGGAAATACAGCCCGCTACTAAATTTCAGTTCAGGGATGAGTTAAATAAATGATTGATCGATATTATGCATGAGGAATACATTTTGGTAAGTTGTAACATATCTTTCAACAGTGTTCGTGTTCGTTTACCATTAGCTAGTAGAGATGATCGGTTCACGTGCGTTAGGGATCTGTCGTCTAACATTTACAAGCGCCAAAACTGCATTTATTGTTTGAATTGCGTAATAAAATTAACAGAATCTGAGAGCTGAGATCGGTCTCTGTGTCCTTTTCTGTGCATGACAAAATGGATGTGGCGTGAGTGTGTGAAAAGTTGTGTGTCTCACGGTGAATTTGTGAGAGTGGGCAGCTCTGAAAGGCGCTAGCTTGGTCCACATCAGGGAATGCTGTCTGTTAAATTAATTCAAACTAATGATAAAAATGTAACATGAACAAAACGAATACCATAAACTAAAAATGCCTGGGCTTTAATTTTCCCATATCGTCGAAATGCACCGGCTTGTCAATGAGACGGCCTTTATAATTTAGTATTGAGATGTTGTTCATTTAGTCTCTAATCTCTGAAAATCTCCAAATGATCCACGTGAAACTGCGGTCCTCCAACCTTTTACTATTAGTTTTACTGATTAATATGCGTGAGGGAGACCCGCTCGCCCGTGTTGTTTGAAGACATGAGTGCGCGCGGCCGCGGAGGTATTTTTCTGGAGGTATACTGCCTCCATCTGGTATGGAATATGGTGTATGAATTGATTTTTTTTCCCAGATGGCACCTTTAATGCATTTTTTCAAAAGAGCCTCAGTAAAAGATATACACTACTGGTCAAAAGTTTTAGATCAGTAAGATTTTTTATGTTTTTAAATCAAGTCTCTTCTGCTTACCAGGGCTGCTTTATTTGATGAAAAAAAAAAAGACAAACGTTAATATTGTGAAATATTTTGACAATTTAAAATATCTGTTTTCTATTTTAATTTTAAAATGTAATTTGAAAGCTGAATTTTCAACATGATTACTGTTGCTGATTACACATCAATTTTCAGTGTCACATGCTCCTTCAGAAATTCTAATATGCTGATTTTATGCTCAAGAAACATAAATTATTATTTTCAATGTTGAAAACAGTTTTTCCCATTTTTTCCCTTTTTTTTTTTCCATTTTTACCATTAGTACCATTTCCCCAAAAAAATTCTATGATGAATAGAAAGTTCAAAAGAACAGCATTTATTAAAAATATAATCTTTTCTAACATTATAAATGTCTTTACTGTAACTTTTGATCAATTTGACTCATTCTTGATGAATAAAAGTATTTTCTAATTTCATTCCCCTCAAAAATAAAAAATAAATTCTTACTGACCCCAAACTTTTGAATGGTAGTTATTAATGTTACAAAAGCCTTCCATTTCAGATCAATTCTGTTCTTTTGAACTTTCTATTCATCAAAGAATCCTGAAATAAAAATGTAAAAAACTGTTTTCAACATGGATAATAATCATAAATGTTTCTTGAGCATCATATTATAATAATTTCTGTAGGATCATGTGACACTTAAGCCTGGAGTAATGATGCTGTAAATTCAGCTTTGATCACAGGAATAAATTACACTTCAAGTCAAGTCAAGTCAAGTCACATTTATTTATATAGCGCTTTTCACAATACAGATTGTATCAAAGCAGCTTCACGGTGATAACATGAAAGTAGTACAACACAGATCAATAATATTGTTAAATATTAAATTCTAAATAACCCCGACTAAGCAAGCCAAAAGCAAGGCGACAGTGGCAACGAAACCAAAACTCCATCAGATTGGATGGAGAAAAAATCTTGGGAGAACCCAGGCTTAGTCGGGGGCCAGTTCTCCTCTGGCTTACATTCAAATTGTTTATATATAAATATTAAATATAAAAATTGTTTATATATAAAACGCCGCCATAACATATCGCCAGCGTTGAGTCGTCTCTTCACATGCATTGGTCTTCTCATCAAAGGCGTTGGGGCATCCGAAATCCCCGTGAGAGGCTGAATACAAAACTGGACCTGACGAACGCCATTTTTCTCGGGACAAGCGTCCCGAGATAACAGCAGAAAGGCAGATGGGAGATAATTAGCATAGCTGATGTTCATAATGATTTCCATTATACGGGAGTCTGTGTTAGAAAACCACTATCTCACAAACTCACCGCAACCCAACCATACGCGCCAACCCGTTTGACTAAGGCTGTTGAGCCCCACTGTCGCGGAAATGCGTTTCAGTGGCAAACGGTTCCGTATGGCATAACAGGGGACTAAAAGGTAAGCATTATGTGAATACCTGACTAAAGAGATGCGTCTTTAATCTAGTTTTAAACTGTGTCAGCGAGTCAGAGCCTCGAACCGTTTCGGGAAGGCTATTCCAGAGTTTTGGAGCTAAATGCGAGAACGCCCTCCCTCCTTTAGTGGACTTAGATATCCTAGGAATGACCAGAAGCCTTGAATTTAGTGATCTTAAGGAACGCGGTGGATTGTAGGGCGAAAGAAGGTCCGCTAAGTACATAGGAGCTAAACCATTTAGGGCTTTATACTGTAGGTCAGTAGTAGTACTTTGTAGTTGATACGGAACTTAATAGGTAACCAGTGTAGAGATGATAAAATCGGTGTTATATGATCATATTTTCTTGACCTAGTAAGAACTCTAGCAGCTGCATTTTGTACTAACTGTAGCTTGTTTATTGATGATGCAGGGTAACCGGCTAATAAAGCATTACAGTAGTCTAGTCTCGAGGTCATGAATGCATGAACTAACTTTTCTGCATCAGAAACAGATAGCATGTTACGTAGCTTAGCAATGTTTCTAAGGTGGAAAAAGGCTGTCCTTGTAACACATGAAATATGATTTTCGAAAGACAAGTTGCCTTCTAGTATAACACCTAGGTCTTTTACTGTAGTGGATAAAGTAACAGAACATCCGTCTATATTAAAGTTGTATTGTGAGGGGTTTTGAGAGTAGTTTTTTTGGACCAATAAGTAATACCTCCGTTTTATCTGAATTTAATAGCAGGAAATTACGCGTCATCCAGCATTTTATATCTTTGAGACACTCTGTCAATTTAGATGAGTTAGTGTTTTCATCTGGTCGTGATGAAATATATAATTGAGTGTCGTCAGCATAACAGTGGAAGTTAATTCCGTCTTTTCTTATAATATTACCAAGTGGCAGCATATATATTGAGAATAGCAGAGGGCCTAAAACCGATCCTTGCAGTACTCCATAGTCTACAGACGTTATCTTTGATTTTTCCCCAGTTAAACAGACAAAATGAGGACGGTCCGATGAGTACGATCTAAAACAGCTTAATGCCTGTCCCAGAACACCAGTGTAGTTTTGTAGTCGATCCAAGAGTATTTTATGATCTATAGTGTCGAACGCAGCGCTAAGATCAAGTAAGACTAGTATTGAGATACAGCCTTGGTCAGAAGCTAAGAGTAAATCATTTGTAATTTTAACTAACGCAGTTTCTGTACTATGATGCGGTCTGAATCCTGACTGGAATTTTTCATAGATATCATTTTCTTGCAAAGAAGAGCTCAGTTGAGCGGACGCAACTTTTTCTAGTATTTTGGACATAAATGGAAGATTTGAAATGGGTCTGTAATTTGCTAAGTTATTTGGATCTAATTGCGGTTTCTTGATGAGAGGTTTTATTACGGCCAGCTTGAATTTTTTGTAACATGACCTAAAGATAAAGACGAGTTAATAATATTGAGGAGAGGCTCTTCCACTACAGGTAATAGTTCTTTCAGTAGTTTAGTGGGTATTGGATCTAATAAACATGTTGTTGGTTTAGATGCAATGATAAGTTTATTTAGCTCTTCCTGTCCTATCGTTGTAAAGCGGTTTAGTTGTTCTGGAGGGGCCATAATTGAAGCTGAATCATAAGACACCATAGAGGATTGTACATTTATAATTGTGTTTCGGATGCTTTCTATTTTCTCATTGAAGTAATTCATAAAATCATTACTACTAAACTGTATCGTTATATTTTGCTCTGGTGATGTCTGTTTATTTATTAGTCTAGCCACGGTGTTAAATAAAAACCTTGGATTATTTTGGTTATTTTCTATTAGTTTGCGGAGATGCTCAGCCCTGTCTGTTTTTAGTGTCTTTTTATAACGTGACATGCTGTCTTTCCACGCGATTCTAAAGACCTCTAAATTAGTTTGTTTCCATTTACGCTCTAACTTACGGGTTCTCTCTTGATAGCATGCGTAGCACTGTTGTACCAGGGTGCTTTAGTTTTCTCTCTAACCTTTTTTAATCTAATTGGTGCAACAATATCTAATGTACTAGTGAAAATGGTGCTTAAACTGCTAGTCATTTCCTCTAATTCATCTGTTTGTTTGGGTTAATTTAGCAGCTTAGATAGATCAGGTAAGCTATTTGAGAATCCATCTATAGTGGTTGGAAGGATTGTTCTGCCTGGTCTATAACGTGGCGCAACATGACATATTTCAGCAGTACATATTATGCAAGTCACCATGTAATGATCAGTGACGTCATCGCTTTGCAGTATAATATCTACGTATATCAGTTGGAATGGTTCCATATGATATAATTAAATCTAGTGTATGATTTAGACGATGAGTGGGACCACTGAAATTTAGTTTGACCCCAAAGGAGTTCAATAAGTCTGTAAACGCAGCCCCTAAAGCATCATTTGTATTATCTACGTGTATGTTAAAATCTCCAACAATTATTGCTTTATCGACATTCACCAATAGATCCGATAGAAAGTCTGCAAACTCTTTTAGGAATTCAGCATATGGCCCTGGAGGTCTATATACAGTAGCCAAGGCTAGAGATAATATAGATTTCCTTCTTACATCTAAGAGCGTAACATTTAGCACAAGTACTTCAAATGAATTAAACCTGTGACCTGTTTTCTGAGTAATATTAAAAATATCTTTATAGATTGTTGCAACACCGCCGCCACGACCGATCAGACAAGGCTCATGTTTATAATAGTATCCTGGCGGAGTAGATTCGTTTAGACCGAAATGCTCATTTGGTTTAAGCCAGGTTTCAGTAAGGCACAGAACATCGAAGTTATTATCTGTGACCATTTCATTTACAATAACCGCCTTAGGTGTGAGCGATCTAATGTTTAGAAGACCTAGCTTTAGAAATAGTTTTTGTTCACTGATATTTAGATTTTCTGGTTTAATTACAATAGGATTTTTGCTAGATCCTGCACTAGATTTATTGTTTGGCTTCACTAAACGAGGAATAGACACAGTTTCTATATAATGTTCCACACTATGCATATTAGTTAAGTTTGGACTGCAAAGGCTGTGATTTGGACTTTGACTTACTAAGGCTAAAAAAGCCAAAACTTAGATCTCAGCCTTGGCTAAATAATGAAACGCGTGCCCTTAGAAAGGCTTGCAGGAAAGCTGAACGCAGGTGGAAGAGAGATAAACTGCAGGTTTCTTTTGAAATGCTAAAAGACACGCTCAGCAGTTACCAGCACGCAGCTAAAGCAGCTAGAACTAAATATTTTTCTGATCTAATAAGTAGAACAGCACACTGCCCAAGAGTTCTGTTTGGCACAATAAACACTGTGCTAAACCCGACCACTTTGTCTTTAACTGAATCTACACCCTATACCTGTGAGGATTTCCTGAACTTTTTTGTTAGAAAGATTGAACTAATAAGAGAACGAATTGTACCCTCTCTAGATTTGTACCCTGTTCTAGAAACCCCCAGGCCATGTTCTTCCCTATTGGATCACTTTGATGCTGTCTCTCTTCCAGCACTAGCAGATATAGTCAAACATCTGAAACTGTCATCCACTCCCCTGGATCCTATTCCATCCACACATTCTATTCCACTCTTTAAAGATGTATTTGCATTTATAGGCCCTGGCATACTATCTATTGTGAATGGCTCATTATCAAATGGTGTTGTTCCACCCTGTCTCAAGCAAGCAGTGGTTGCTCCTCAAATCAAAAAGCCTGGCCTCGACTACACCGATTTGAATAATTTTCGCCCAATTTCAAAATGACCATTTCTATCTAAAATTTTAGAGAAGGTTGTGTTACTTCAAATTACCTCAGTTTTAAGTGAGAATGACATTTTAGATAACTTCCAAT
Organism: Pimephales promelas; assembly: GCF_988280905.1. NCBI lineage: Eukaryota > Metazoa > Chordata > Actinopteri > Cypriniformes > Leuciscidae > Pimephales > Pimephales promelas. Next base: position 15,636,928 of record NC_142769.1, read on the forward strand.
CTGGTTTTAGATCTAGGCATAGTACAGAGACTGCTCTGGTAAAAGTGCTAAATGACCTCTTAATAGCAACTGATTCTGGGTTGGCAGCTGTTTTAATTACACTGGATCTCAGTGCCGCATTTGACACTGTTGATCACTCGATTCTTTTAAAAAGGTTGGAGTGTGAGGTTGGCATTCATGGAAGAGCATGGTTCCACTCATATCTACAGGACAGAACATTTTGTGTTAACTTTGCAAATGTTTCATCTTCTGCAGTAACCTTAAATATGGCCTCCCCCAAGGCTCTATTCTGAGTCCTACATTATTTGCTCTTTATATGTGTCCCATAGGATCTATTTGTCGCCGTTTTGATATTTCCTATCATATGTATGCTGATGACACACAGATCTATCTACCTCTCAAAGTAGGGAACGAACAGTCCCTCAAGCCTTTGTTGGACTGTTTGAATGAGATTAAAATTTGGCTGTCTAAAAACTTTCTCCAGCTCAATGAAAAAAAATCTGAAATGATAACTTTGGCCCACAAAACTGCAAAGAGAAGATAGCCAATCTCCTTGCTCCACTTGATATGACGGTGAAAGATAGTGTGAGAAATCTTGGCATTATAGTCGACTCATCACTTAGCTTTGACAAACAGATAAACTCTGTTGTAAAGAGCAGTTTTTATCAGCTTAGAGTGATTTCTAAGATAAAACCCCTTCTCACTTTTAAAGATTTGGAAGTCGTTGTCCATGCTTTCATCACATCAAGAATAGACTATTGCAACCAACAAAGCAATCAACCAACCAAGCAACCAACCAACCAACCAACCAACCAACCAATAAAGCAACCAACCAACCAAGCAACCAACCAAGCAAGCAAGCAAGCAACCAACCAACCAAGCAAGCAACCAACAAAACAACCAACCAAGCAAGCAACCAATAAAGCAACCAACCAACCAACCAACCAACCAACCAACCAAGCAACCAACCAAGCAACCAACCAACCAACCAACCAACAAAGCAAGCAACCAAGCAAGCAACCTATAAAGCAACCAACCAACCAACCAAGCAACCAACCAACCAACCAAGCAACCAACCAACCAACCAACCAAGCAACCAATAACCAACCAAGCAACCAAACAAGCAAGCAACCAATAACCAACCAACCAAGCAACCAACCAAGCAACCAACCAATCAAGCAAGCAAGCAACCAACCAACCAAGCAAGCAACCAATAACCAACCAACCAACCAACAAAGCAACCAACCAACCAAGCAAGCAACCAATATATATATATATATGTGTAGTGAATGTTCTTGTGACCACTCCACTCTGGGTAGTCAATACCAGACTGAAACTGCAGGGTGCGAAATTCAGAAATGAGGACATACAGCCCACACACTACAGAGGAATTATGGATGCGTTTGTACAGATCATGCAGCAGGAAGGAGTGGGAGCGTTATGGAACGGGACGTTTCCCTCCCTGCTGCTGGTGCTCAATCCAGCTGTGCAGTTCATGCTCTGCGAGGGTCTGAAAAGGCATCTCCTGAGGGGCGTGAACAGACAGCTGTCCTCGTTGGAGGTGTTTCTTATTGGAGCCATTGCTAAAGCCATAGCAACCACCATAACCTACCCACTACAGACAGTTCAGTCTGTTCTACGGTTCGGACAGCATGGCAGGTCTGCAGATCGGTCCAAACTCCTGAATAGCCTGAGATCTGTCATGTATCTGCTCATCAATAGAGTCAGGAAGTGGGGCATGATGGGATTGTTCAAAGGCCTGGAGGCGAAGCTGCTTCAGACGGTCCTCACTGCCGCACTGATGTTCTTACTGTACGAGAAGATTGCCAACACCACCTTCAGGGTCATGGGGGTCAAACGCACAGTGACGTCCCACTGATGTCTTAGGAACTTCACACGCTGACATGAGTACTTGTGTGTTGAGCAGTGGTCAAATGATGTGTGTTTTATAAATGGATGAAATATCAAAAGTAATTCATGCAATATATTAATGCAACGTTGCCTTAAAGCCCTGGTCTCTATTTGATATAGTATTTTGAACTAACCTTGTTTACGAATACCAGTCCAGATACAAAGTGTCAAATGAATGTAATGCTGATGACGGATCTGTTTTGTGAGAGAGAAAAAAAAAAAAAAGAATAGACTATTGCAATTGTCTTTATGCAGGGATCTGCCAACGCCAACTGCGCCGTCTTCAGCTGGTGCAAAACGCCGCAGCCAGGCTTTTAACTGGCACTAAAAAAAGGGATCACATTACCCCAGTACTTCGTGGTCTTCATTGGCTACCAGTTCAATATAGGATTGAATACAAGATTTTATTGATGGTTTTTAAAGCCTTGCATAATATGTCCCCAGACTACATTGTCGACCTCCTAGGAGTGTACAAATTAGGCAGGACATTAAGATCATCAAATCAACTTTTGCTGACAGTCCCTTACTCCAAAAAGAAGACTAGGGGTGATCGAGCATTCTCAGTTGCAGCCCCCAAGCTATGGAATAATCTCCCCGCTAATATCCGGCAAGCTCAAACAATAGAAATTTTTAAGTCCCATTTAAAAACTTATCTTTTTAACCTAGCCTTTAGTTAGTGTATTGTTACAGTGTACATATATAATTTAACCATTTTCAGTTTTATTATTTTAATTCCTTTCTACACTGTACTCACTATATTTTACGTGGAGTATGTCTAAGAGTGTATGGTCTACTCTCACACACACTTTTACAGATGAATGTTTTACTGTCTTGAGTTACCTGTGAAGCACTTTGGGCAATGAACGTTGCTATTAAATGTGCTATATAAATAAATAAAAGTTGAAGTTGAAGTACTAGTCATCTGGTGCGTAACGTCTTGGAGATGTTGTCCGACAGCACAGCCGCTCCGATTCGGCTGGGATGGAGTCCATCTGCACGGTACAGCCTGGGTCTCTCCCAAAACAGATGCCAATTATTTACAAAGAGCAGTTTCTGTTCATTACACAATGACATTAACCATTCATTTAAAGCAAATAGTCTACTGAACCTTTCCTGTCCTTGTATGAACGTGGGAAGTGGTCCAGACACGATGATCGCTGATTTAGGCGCTGTGCTGTGTACCGTCTCGATCAGGCTCCTGTAGTCCTTCTTCAGAACCTCCGTCTGCCGCAGCCTGATGTCGTTTGCTCCCGCGTGCAGCACAACAGCTCCGACGCGCTCGTCACCGTTCAGGATCTCGGGAACCTGTGCAGCGGCATCGAGAACACGAGCACCAGGAAAGCAGTGAGTGCGCGCCTTACCTTTACCCGAAGTAGCGCGAACATGACGGACCATGGATGTGCCGATGATGACGGCATCGTCGCGTTCCGGCTCGCGAAGAGGGGAGAAGTGGTTCCGGGTGGAGATCTCGAAGATATCAAAATGCCAAAACTTTACTCGCAGCTATTGTGAAGGAAGGTGCTAAAAACAAGGTTTGTAAGTTAATTCTTTATAACCTATAAATTCAGTAAGAATATAGAGATAATGATTGTAAGAAAATATTGAAGAAAATATTGCTCTCTGTAAGATTTTCTATAGCTTTCTTTTTTTACATAAATGATCAATTAACTAAAATTGTGATTTTTCTATGTGGATTAGATTGTACAGAGAATTAAAATTAATTTATACAGCTAGACACATAAATTGTACACATAAGTTAACACATAAGTTGCTGGGTTTTTTTAAGTTACAAACCTGTTCACCCGGAGAAAAACTCGATGAAGTGTTACTACAAGACATCCTGTCATAGCATTTTTGGTACATAACGGCAACCGTAGATGCAATACGCACTTGAAAAAGCGAGGCGCTGGAGAGCAAAATTCGTTTGAATGCAAAATACTATTTAACCACTAGATGGGGGTAATTCCTACACAGAGTCCCTTTAACGTTATGGATACAATATTTTATATTTTATTAAGCTGTTCTTGTCTTTACTAAAATCGAAATTAGATAATCAAAGGGAAGAGTGCTCTTAAAGATCACGAGGGAGCGATTTGACCGTTGATTTTGGCTAACGTAATAGACTCGCTGTTTTTGCTGATGCTGAATCGTCTTTAGCATACAATACATTCATTACAAATGTAACTACGTTAAACGTGTGTTTTAACTACACCTGGGGAAACTCACTTCACCTTCAGAGGCTCTGGGGCAGCTCAGTCTCTCCAGCCAGGTTGCAGGGCCACTCCACCGCCCCACAGCAGACTCACTGTGTCTGTGTGAGAGCCAGAGCGAAAGCCACTCTGCTGCACGTTGAATCAGGGGGAGGGGCTAATAATAGGCTACATTTAAAATGACAAAATTAAATTGTTACTTTTTGTAAATGTATTGTTTATTTCACTATTTTGAGATGCGTGTGGAGTGGCAGGTTGTTTTTACAAGTAAATTTTTTTGGATCATCAAAGTTGAACCGCCCCTGTTGATGAGGTTCGACGCAGTCTCCAGTGTGGTACCCTCTTCCTGAGGGTCCCGTGGTGGCTGTTGAGGTTTGCATCTCGTGAGCCTCTTGTGCGGCGTGAATGTCAAGTGTCAGGGTGTGGTTGATTACCGTAGGGGTACCCAGCGCAGAATCAGCTGCAGTCCAGGTCTGGACAACATGTGAGGCAGTTGTGCAGTGCAGTGCAACAGGTGTGCAGTTGAGACACAGCTGGGAGGTCTATGTCGCTGGGAACAAGTTCAGTTTCGGCTGGGCCCCCCCTTTTCACCGTTCATAATTCCAGTTCTGAAATCAGGGTGAAATCGTGGGTTTCGTAAAGGATGGGATTTGACTCAGGCTCAGTCGCAGCAGGGTAGCTCGGGTCTTGGAGCAAAGGCTGCTTGGTGAATTTTAGCAAAGTCATTCTGGCAGACAGTGAACAGTTGTCTCGCTGGAGCTCATTTGTCTGGTTCAGTAGAATGCTGTGAGCGTTGCGGATTTATCACAGTTCCTCTCAATTTCTTGATGGTCTGTGTGGAGGCACTCTGTGTTGTGAGTTACCTTTTGGCTGTGGGATTTCAGTTCGTTTTGTTGCTGGACATGCCGGTGTTTGACTGCGTTCTGACAGCAGCAGCGTAGGTGTCCATTTAGCTCTGCTTGCGTGGCAGTCGACCATATGCTGCCTGATGTCGGACCCGGCGGTGAGACGGTCGACTGCAGCTGTCCTCTGGTTGGCTGGAGGCACAGGAAGACAACCACAGCAGCATCCTATAACAGAGACAAGGGAGAGAGAGAAAGGGAGGAAAGAATTCAGCGGCTGTCGGCTGGGACAGTCTGATGCCTTTGAGGATGCCGAGATGCCCTGGTGCTGCGGTGTGCCGCCCACATGGTGCGTGACTGGGCATACACTTGCATACTGGCATACCCCCCTTTTGCACTGTGGCAGCACAAGCTGTGGCGAAGTGATGTCACGAGGTGCATAAATCTCAGGTGTTGGGCCGTTTAGCAGCATGTGCTTGGTGAGCTGCAGGTGTTGGGTTCGACGGCAGGCTTGGGCGGTCGGAGGGGTAGAGAGGTGGTTTTCTCAGAGTTCATTTGGTTAGTCAAAGTCTTTGGTAAGCTGAAAGGTGTAGGGTAGCAAGTTCACCTCTCCATTTGGTGCTGAGGCTGTGCCTTCATGGCTGGCTGCGGGAGTTCTTGTGACCTCTGTGACCTGCCAGTCAGGTTCTCGTGACCTGTGTGACTGGAGGGGGAGGGGTTCTTGAACTTGAGCTCAGACATTCAGTTGTTTAAAGTCTATTAAGGGCTCGAAGCGATCTAACAGATCTTGGCCAATCAGAAGTGGGTAGGTGATCGTTCGTGATCGGTACACTGGGTGTATTAGGCTCATAGGACCAATTGTTGGGTGAATGGGAGCTACCTGTTTTGAGCCAGATGTTGTTTTGGCTGTAGGATTCTACATTCAGCTCACATGTATGGGATTTGAGAGTTCGTTCTTGACTCTTTGCTTTAGCAGCGAGTCTTTCAAAGAGTTGGGCTGACATTAGCGTGATGTTTGAGCTAGTGTCTGGCAGGCCTTCAAGGCTCAAATGATTGTCTCTGGTGGTGGCTATGTAGAGTTTTTGTGCCACCCCCTTTTGTTTAGGTTTCCCAGAAGTCTTGGCGTCTGGGCTGGTGTTGTGATCAATGAACGGTTAGGGCCGGTCTTGTGTGGGACACCGGACTGTCATGCTCAGGTTGTGCAGCTGTCAGCGGTGGTGTCTGCTTGATCCTGTCACTTTGTGATGTGACAGTAAGCGCTGTGGTCTGATGCTGACGAGCAGTGTTCTGGGTGTCTGTGACGTGGCTGCACTGTTGTTGTCTGATATGTGCTCAGACTTGTGCTTACCAGTGGCGTGTTGAGAGGGGTACCGCTCTGGGCTGGTTGGGCTTGAGTCTCTTGGTGGTGGGGTGCGGCCCATTCTGGGTCGCCGGCTGGCTTCCAGAAATGTTTCAGAGCTCTTGCTCTGGTGCGTTAGATGAGCACCATGACTGTTATGTTGCCCTCTGCTGGCCTGGAACGGTTTAACTCTCAGTGAAGGTGTTTGTGATTTGTGGGGTGCCTTCTAGAGGCAGCTCTGAGTCGTGCTCAGAGACAGGTTAGTTTGAGGGTTTTTACAGTCTTTTCGGACAAAGTCTTTGCTTAATGTGAGCTTTGTGGGCCCAGTCTCGTAGCTGAAGTAGACATGCTACGAGGACAGGCCAGGGTGCTTACGGAATAACTCACTATGGGATGCAGGAACAAAGTTTTAAAACTGGCATCCTTTCATACCTGGTGGTTTGCGTTTCAAAGTAGGCTTGTCGAAGTCAGTGGAGTTTCAAGCTGGTCTTGCTTGATGTCCACGTCGGTGCTAACCCTTGGTCTGATTCTGGATCAGGGAGTTAAGTGATCAAAGCTCAGTCCCTCCAGGATTTTGCGGGCCTTTTTTGTGATTGTTGCGGCCTAAAATGCCTGATGTTGCGGCCGCTTTTTTAAAAAGTTGCGATAAAAGTTGCGATGTTCTTCTGCATGTTTTTATAGGTTAAAACGGCAAAGATAGATAGATTTTTACTTAAAATGCCCATATTATGATTTTTGGCTTTTCCCCTTTCCTTTATTGTGTTGTTATATTTTTTTGTGCATGTTATAGGTTTACTAAGAGAGAAAAGTCCAAAGTCCACCCCAAAGGGACTGTCCCACAGAAAACACTGTTCATCATCTGCATCTGCTCTATTGTAGTCCAGAATTGACTTAAGAGACAAAGTCACACTCTTTGTAACACACGAACAAACTAACTAACCATTAGTAAACATAAAAGGCAAAACAAACGATTTAAAGACACAGCAAAACCTAAGCTTCTTTTTTTTTTTTTAAACAAGATCTGCACCTGCAAAAAAGTCAATGTGCAGAACCTCACAAACATTAAGCAGCATTTATGTTGAAAGATGCCAATACTAATAAAGTGCAAAATACAGTTTTAGGAATAGCCACTAAAGTTAAATGGTGGAAAAACCAAATGTTTGATAATGTATTTTAATATAGCTAATATAATATAATATAGCCGCATATCCAATAAAGCTGTTCTCATTTGCTTTTTTTTTTGTCAGATAATAGAACGAGTCGGCTAGCTATTTTTTATGTGTAAAATTTTCTGAATTGAGAGAGTTCGGGAACTGGGTGAACTAATGCACTGTGATAGTGAGTAGCCTATTACAAGTGATAAACACAAGAAAAGAAAGGAAAATAAAATGGTCAAACTCAATTCGTTAAATATAAAACAAAAGAGAAGCAGATAAGTGATAAGTCCGTGGAAACAACACTGCTCATTCGCGTCTGTCAGCTGCCGTGCTGCTCCTCTACTGCAGCCGTTCACTGAACAGGGACGCAGAGAGAGGTGTGACGGCAGGGAGAAAGCAAACCTCGCGCTCGCAGGATTGTGCTGGCAACATTTGGTTACTGAGGTTTGTCCAAAAAGCCGCTAGATTTTTCTCTAGTCGCTTTTTTATATCACTAAATATAGCGACAAAGACTAAGTTGGCAACATTGGCCTTTTATTTTATTTTTGTAGGTAGCCTAAATGTGAGACGTTGGCAGTCCACATCTGCTGCGTCTTCTGAACAAAACAAGTGAGTTTGCTGACGTATGACGACGCTTTGCAGGAGACCGCGGCGCGATGATTCGTCAAAGTTGCAGAAAAGTTGCGGTGATTTTTCAAAATTGCAAGGCGCACTGAATTCACGTGGATTTGTTGAAGTTGCGTTAATAGTTGCGATCGCGACATCGCGAAATCCTGGAGGGACTGAAAGCTTATTGCAACAGCTGATAGTCCATTTTGACCGTCTCTGTTTGACGATCTAGGAAGCTGTGCACCTCACGACTGGACATAATCCATATCAAGCAGAATCTGTTTCATGCAGTCAGGTTGGTTAGACAGTTTGCAAGTGAAAATCTTGTCTGCATGTCGTGGGTTGATGCAGGGTTCTGAGGGAATGTCGGGACCTTTCTGGTTAGCTTTGTTACATCCTTTTTGGAGCCATGCCATGGTTTGGGGCAGTGGTTCCTTGGAAGGTTGAGGTCAGGTTAAGCAGGGGCTTTGTGGCATTCTGGCACACTTGTTGTGAGTGACTAATGCATGGCCCTAAAAGTTCAGAACTACTGCTTAATAGGTTCGTTAAGTATTTAGCATAAAGCTAAGTGTCTCTTGTGTCCTTATCTTAGCTGTGAATGTTAGGGCTAAGTCTTGTGTGGTTCCGAGAGTATTTCCTGGAAAGGACATATCTGAGATGAAATAAATAACGTAAGGTGGTTCTTATGACTAAATTATTTCTCTGGACTTAGCTGGTTGTTCACTACGGCTCGACAAAGTGAACGATAATAGGAAAAGGACAACTTTCTTATTTAAATTCTGCTTATTATCGATCCTCAGGACCCTAGTAAATTGTTTAAATTACTTGTGTTGCAGGGTCACAAAACGAGTGCACTGTTTAAAACTAAGCCAAAATAACAAATAAGGGTGTCTCTGTTTGCTTTCTGGGCCCTATGGGAAATGGAACCACACTCGGACAAGAGAGGAAAGGAAATTAAATCATATAGATGACTTAAGGGAATAGCTGCTTGCTATTATTATCAAGGTCAAAGGCATGAAATAATTAATGAGGAAAAATAAAATTAAAATTAAAGCTGCAAGCAGCGATGGGCGGGCCCTCGCACCTGTAGCACGTCGGGGTGTGAGGCGACCGCGTTGCATATTCTGCGGTTCAGCCGGTGTGGCTGTGAATTTGCTTTGCTGCTTCGTTAAAAGTCACTTCCTGTTGCCAGCAGGTGGTGCTATGACTGTGGGTGAATGTCTGCATGTTGATTTGTTCAGGGCAGGACTCTTGTCAAATGTGTAAAATTTCGTGCTGGATCTGGGCATTTACAGCCAAGTTACTACAACTTCCTGTTTCATGGCGAATCATCGACGCCACGGACATGCCCATCGATGAAAACGCGCAGAGAGCACAACTTTACATCGTCAATGCCTTTAGAAGGCACAGCAGAAATTTGAAGTCGATCCGACTAAATCCCTAGGAAGAGTTCGTTAAAGTACGGAGTGTGTAAATCGTCCCAAAATGGGCGCCAAATTCAAAATGGCGGACTTCCTGTCGAGTTTAGGGTATGGGTTCTTGAGGCTTTTTTGTACGTCTGGTCATGGTAGATGTACCACAGAAATTTCGTACATGTCGGTCAAACAAGCGGCGGGGGCTGCTTCGTTAAAGGTCACTTCCTCTTGCCAGCAGGTGGCGCTATGACTGTGGGTGAATGACGGCATTTAGATTTGTTCAGGGCGGGACTCTTGTCAAATGTGTAAAATTTCCTGCAGATCTGGGCATTTACAGCTAAGTTACTACAAATTCCTGTTTCATGGCGAATCATCGACGCCACGGACACACCCATCGACGAAAACGCGCAGATAGCACAACTTTACATCGCCAATGCCTTTAGAAGGTACAGCAGAAATTTGAAGTCGATCCAACTAAATCCCTAGGAGGAGTTCGTTAAAGTACGGAGTGTGTAAATCGTCCCAATTTGGTCGCCGAATTCAAAATGGCGGACTTCCTGTCGAGTTTAGGGTAAGGGTTCTTGAGGCATTTTTGTGCGTCTTCAAAGGATACACGTCCCCACCAAATTTCGTGCATGTAGGTTGAACGTGGACGAGGGGCTAATTTTTTCCAATTTTCTAGGTGGCGCTAGTGAGCCATTTTGCCCCGCCCATCCGCGAAACCCACAAAATACGAAATTTTTCACCAGTCCTGACATGAGTGCCAAATTTGGTGAGTTTTTGAGCATGTTGTAGCCCCGAAAATGGCGCTTACTTTGCAGAAAAAAGAAAAAAGAAAAAAAAAATTAAAGCTGCAAGCAGCGATGGGCGGGCCCTCGCACCTGTAGCACGTCGGGGTCTGAGGCGGCCGCGTTTCATTTTCTGCAGCCCAGCCAGTGCGACTGTGCATTTGCCACGCTGCTTCGTTAAAGGCCACTTCCTGTTGCCAGCAGGTGGCGCTATGACTGTGGGTGAATGTCGGCATGTAGATTTGTTCAGGGCGGGACTCTTGTCAAATGTGTTAAATTTCGTGCAGATCTGGGCATTTACAGCCAAGTTACTACAACTTCCGGTTTCATGGCGAATCATCGACGCCACGGACACGCCCATCGACGAAAACGCGCAGATAGCACAACTTTTCATCGTCAATGCCTTTAGAAGGCACAGCAGAAATTTGAAGTCGATCTGACTAAATCCCTAGGAGGAGTTCGTTAAAGTACGTAATGAGTAAATCATCCAAAAATGGCGGTAAAATTAGAAATGGCTGACTTCCTGTTGAGTTTAGGGCATCGCTCCAAGAGACTTTTCTGTGCGTCTGGACATGGTAGATGTACCACAGAAATTTCGTACATGTCGGTCAAACATGCGACGGGGGCTGCTTCGTTAAAAGTCACTTCCTGTTTCCACTAGGTGGCGCTATGAATGTGGGTGAATGTCGGCATGTAGATTTGTTCAGGGCAGGACTCTTGTCAAATGTGTAAAATTTCGTGTAGATCTGGGCATTTACAGCCAAGTTACTACAACTTCCTGTTTCATGGCGAATCATCGACGCCACGGACACGCCCATCGACGAAAACGCGCAGATAGCACAACTTTACATCGTCAATGCCTTTAGAAGGTACAGCAGAAATTTTAAGTTGATCCGACTAAATCCCTAGGAGGAGTTCGTTAAAGTACGGAGTGTGTAAATCGTCCCAAATCGGTCGCCGAATTCAAAATGGCGGACTTCCTGTCGAGTTTAGGGTATGGGTTCTTGAGGCTTTTTTGTGCGTCTGGTCATGGTAGATGTACCACAGAAATTTCGTACATGTCGGTCAAACAAGCGGCGGGGGCTGCTTCGTTAAAGGACACTTCCTGTTGCCAGCAGGTGGCGCTATGACTGTGGGTGAATGTCGGCATGTAGATTTGTTCAGGGCGGGACTCTTGTCAAATGTGTAAAATTTCGTGCAGATCTGGGCATTTACAGCCAAGTTACTACAACTTCCTGTTTCATGGCGAATCTTCGACGCCACGGACACGCCCATCGACGAAAACGCGCAGATAGCACAACTTTACATCGTCAATGCCTTTAGAAGGCACAGCAGAAATTTGAAGTCGATCCGACTAAATCCCTAGGAGGAGTTCGTTAAAGTACGGAGTCTGTAAATCGTCCAAAAATGGCCGCCAAATTCAAAATGGCGGACCTCCTGTCGAGTTTAGGGTATGGATTCTTGAGGCTTTTTTGTGCGTCTTGATATGATACACGTCCCCACCAAATTTCGTGCATGTAGGTTGAACGTGGACGAGGGGCTAATTTTTTCCAATTTTCTAGGTGGCGCTAGCGAGCCATTTTGCCCCGCCCATCCGCGAAACCCACAAAATACGAATTTTTTCACCAGTCCTGACATGCGTGCCAAATTTGGTGAGTTTTTGAGCATGTTGCGGCCCCGAAAATGGCACTTGCTTTGCAGAAAAAAGAAAAAAAATTAAAGCTGCAAGCAGCGATGGGCGGGCCCTCGCACCTGTAGCACGTCGGGGTCTGAGGCGGCCGTGTTGCATTTTCTGAAGCTCAGCCAGTGCGGATGTGCATTTGCTACGCTGCTTCGTTAAAGGTCACTTCCTGTTGCCAGCAGGTGGCGCTATGACTGTGGGTGAATGTCGGCATGTAGATTTGTTCAGGGCGGGACTCTTGTCAAAGGTGTAAAATTTCATGCATATCTGGGCTTTTACAGCCAAGTTACTACAACTTCCTGTTTCATGGCGAATCATCGACGCCACGGACACGCCCATCGACGAAAACGCGCAGATAGCACAACTTTACATCGTCAATGCCTTTAGAAGGCACAGCAGAAATGTGAAGTCGATCCGACTAAATCCCTAGGAGGAGTTCGTTAAAGTACGTAATGAGTAAATCATCCAAAAATGGCGGTAAAATTAGAAATGGCCGACTTCCTGTTGATTTTAGGGCATCGCTCTAAGAGACTTTTCTGTGCGTCTGGACATGGTAGATGTACCACAAAAATTTCGTACATGTCGGTCAAACACGCAGTGGGGGCTGCTTCGTTAAAGGTCACTTCCTGTTGCCAGCAGGTGGCGCTATGACTTAGGGTGAATGTCGGCATGTAGATTTGTTCAGAGCGGGACTCTTGTCAAATGTGTCAAATTTCGTGCAGATCTGGGCATTTACAGCCAAGTTACTACAACTTCCTGTTTCATGGCGAATCTTCGACGCCACGGACACGCCCATCGATGAAAACGCGCAGATAGCACAACTTCACATCGTCAATGCCTTTAGAAGGCACAGCAGAAATTTGAAGTCGATCCGACTAAATCCCTAGGAGGAGTTTGTTAAAGTACGGAGTGTGTAAATCGTCCAAAAATGGCCGCCAAATTCAAAATGGTGGACTTCCTGTCGAGTTTAGGGTATGGGTTCTTGAGGCTTTTTTGTGCATCTTGATATGATACACGTCCCCACCAAATTCCGTGCATGTAGGTTGAACGTGGACGAGGGGCTAATTTTTTCCAATTTTCTAGGTGGCGCTAGCGTGCCATTTTGCCACGCCCATCTGCGAAACCCACAAAATACGAAATTTTTCACCTGTCCTGACATGCGTGCCAAATTTGGTGACTTTTTGAGCATGTTGCGGCCCCGAAAATGGCGCTTACTTTGCAGAAAAAAGAAAAAAAAAAATAATCCTAACAGTTTCAATAGGGTCCTCGCACTGTTAGTGCTCGGGCCCTAAAAAAATAATAATACTAACAGTTTCAATAGGGTCCTCGCACTGTTAGTGCTCGGGCCCTAATAACCCTAACAGTTTCAATAGGGTCCTCGCACTGTTAGTGCTCGGGCCCTAATTAAAGCAAAAGGAAATAAAATGATCAAAACACGGGAATGATCTGAAGTCGAGAATATTCAGTGGCATTAGTGACTAAACTTTGGATTTGCTTTGATCAACACTCTATAGTGAGTTGTAGCGGTTGCGGGTTCAAAACCACATTGTGTCCCTCCAAAGGTTTAGTCAACATGCCGATGAAAATTCCTATGGTCATACGAATTCTTCTGTAGTTAGTTACGCAGTTTACATGTAGTTAAACTGAAGTTTAATTAACAAGGCATCTGCGAAGTTCGTCTTCAACGGTTAGCAAGGAGTATTCCTAACCCAGCGAAGGTAAACTTTAGCTAATAAGAATTGTAAACATGAAACGTGAATAATTAGAAACCCTAACTGGTGTTGAGAAAGTATTCTAGAATACTTTGCACTGTGGGACATGAGCGGTGATTAAGCGTTCACGGAAATGATGCTAACTGTTAACTGTGGAGGTTATTCAGCTTAGCCTACGTTGGATGGGAGCTAGGTTAGGTTAGCTTAGCCTAAGTTAGCTTGATGCTAGGCTAGGTTAGCTTAGCCACCCAGGCTGGTTTGTTTACAAAAGTGACATTACGAGGTAACACTTCCTATGACAAGTTGTTGTCATGGGAACCAGAGCGTGTCAGAGCAATTCAACAGTACCTGAAGAATGTCTGTATAGTTTACATGAATCATGCACGTTTTAACGGTTTAAACGGAGGCGCCTATACTTTATGATTTTCAAGAACTTGGTTGCATTCAGTAAAACGCAAATGTGTTTTGGCATTTGCTAATTTTCTCATGGAACTCTGTTCTTTACTTTACACGTCTTCTATTTGTTTACAGAGTAAGGAAATAGATTTGCTGCAAGTCAAAGCTTGTCTTGTTCTATTTATTTACAGAGTAAGGAAATAGATTTGCTGCTAAGTCAAAGCTTGTCTAAGCATATATAGGTACGTCTCTCTCATGCATGAATGCTGACTTTTCCGCGAGTTACTTGTTTTGATCGTTTAGTGGCTTTCTGCTTGTAGATGCAGCTAAAATTTAGGTGAATTACATCAATCTAACAATAAAATTAAGGCCTTTACTTTGTAGAAAGGGGAGCGTCACCCAGGTCTACCTACATATAACTCTGTCCTGAGCTTCCTTCGTCAGAAACAGGTTTAGTCATACCGCGATTTGGATTTCTTTTTAACCAAAGCAGAATAGATATCAGTACAGAATTCAAGCTGCTGAGGTGATACCTTTGTTACACAGACTTACGGTTTAATGCTGACGTTCTTGATATCAGTTGGGAATCTAAGGCATTTTTTTTTAAATAGTGTTCACAGAGTAAAACGCAACAACATATCTGGTTTGCAACACACACACAGCTACAGCTGTGCTCACTCAAGGTGATTTTATTCATTAAACAACCAATCACAAATGTACACACCTCCATTATTCATCACGTGCAATTTCATTCATTACATACATAAACAATCAATAGTAAAGAAAAGAAAAATAAATAAATAAATAATGCATATTGATAGCACACAGATAGAGATGTCAATTTCAGCTATTTGTTTTATCTGCATTTAGACAAGCCAGCGATCAAAATGCGTGTTGCATGTAGTTGGATCGCGATGATCGAGTGCACGCCTGTAGGTTAACAGTAGTTTAAACTCGGGTGATTTTGCTACACTCTGTCGTCAGGGTAACGTATGCCCTATTTGGAGTTGGTGTTTTCTGTAACTCTTTACTGTCACGAAACCTAATGTTTAAAGGCCTGTTCACACCGGGACGAATTTCGCGCGCGTTATTCGTCGACGTTTAACGCCTCGTGACTAAACAATAGGCACCAATGTGAGTGTTCACACCGACGCGAAAAACGCCACGCGTAAAAGCGTCATTTTTTTAAAAAACGCCTCGGATTCGTTTTTTTGGTTTGACGCACCGCGTCAAAACCTATCCGACCAACGAGATTGGCGGGTTTGCTCACGTGTCTGGTACTTCTGAAGTTACAGTAAAACACAACTTGGGGGCGCTCAAACACAAGGTCTTGCCGAGCACACATACGGCGAAGAAGAGATAAGACACCTGGGCAAGATGAATGTTGAGCTGCTGGTCTCGGAGCATAAAGACAGAGCTATAAGATAATATTTATATTAGTATTTCTGTAATAATAGTATAGTATAGGGTGACCAACAGTCCTGTTTTCCCGGGACATGTGTAAAACGGTCACTTTGTGCTTTATAGAAATCTGAGTGGAGATGAGAACTGCGCATATAGTGTACTAGTGTCAGTTAGATTTTGACAAGTGAGGAGAGGAGAACCGCTCTGCCGACTCTTTGTATTCTTTCTTTTATTTTATTTTTCTATTGTGACCAGATGTTTGTTTGTGTTCTTTTTTTTCTCGCTCGATCCCCATGTATCATGAGGAGGACGAGTGTGACGTTTGAGTGGTTTTATTAAACGCGGGGAAATGCGACAACTCTCGTCTCTCGTGCATCTGTTCATCCTACAACTAGTGCTATGTTTTTATCTCTGGGCAACATCTCAACTTTGCGTTACACATGTCCTGTTTCCACGTTCCTGTCCTGACTGTTAAGTGATGAAAATGTCCTGGTTTTCAAACAAAAACTGCTGGGAAAGATCAGTTCTACAGCAAAATATAGATGGGCAAACAAGGTGGATGAGGAAGAAAAACAAGATAAAGAGGATGAAAACTAAAGATATAAATAGATTTTGTTAGTTCGTTTTTGTAAGTTTGTGAGAGCTATTTTTTGTTACATTTGGAGGCATTTCTTTTAGTAAATTATTATTATTTATATATTTATTTTTCTAATACAGAAGACATTAGGCTATTTCTATCATTATTTCATTCGTTTTTTTCTATCTGTCATAATAAAACATTGAGACATGAATATGATCACCCTAGTATAGTATTCTATATTATTTCTGTTTTAGATTAAGCGCCATCTAATGTCAAGGAATGAATTTGCATGTTCACTCGGCTCATCGTCAGCGAAAAACGCTTGGGTGTGAACACAAAAAACGCGTTGAAAAACGCTGACGAATAACGCGCGCTGATATTCGTCCCGGTGTGTACGGGCCTTAACGGTGCTGATTTAAACAAGATCTAGAAACTGTCTGTTTCAAAAGAGTCGTGCATAGTCCATCGGCCGTTGAGGCTTACATCTATCTAAGATTCCTTTAAATCAGTGAAATTCTAATTTACAAACGCAGAGTCTTGCACGGGGTTCGTGCAGTGTGTCTTCTGGTTTTGCAGTTCAGAATAATTTGGGGTTTTAGGAATTCTTACTGAGGGGGCCTTCACGCCTCTTTGAGTGGGCATTGCGTGGGGCCAAGAAAACTATGGTGACTGACGGGTTTTGGAGGAAAAGTTTCTTGAAACTGGCGTCCTCCTCAGTTACAGGTTCGTTGTAAGTTCCACAGCAAACTCGTTCGGAGCCGGTGGTGATAGCACAGGCCCTCCTGGGTCTGTCCTGCTGGGTGTCGGTGTTGTGTGTTCACCGGCTGGAGACAGCAGGTGAAAAGTCAATGTCTTGTAGGTTGTCAGAGATGTTGTGGAAGGTGGGCTTTCCACCCCCCTTCTTTCAGTTCTTGTGTGTTGGCTGAAATGTGCAGAGTGGTCAGAGGAAGCTTGTGGTATGCGTTTCCCTTTTCCCGGTCATGCTGCAGTCTATAAGAGTGTTGCAACTCTGTGGGTCAAGTTCATGTTCGAGATCTTGTCTCTGCTGAACGAGCTTGTGGATGGTCACACGGGCCTCTTGCGCGTTTCTTTCGCAGGCCGTGGCTTTCGAATCTCTTTCAGTTCAGTCTCTGCTCTTTGCAAGAGTCTTCACTTCGTCTGAGTTTCTCGTTGAATTTTTCTCTGGTTCTTTTCTCTGACTATTCTCTTCATTTTGTGTAGAAGATTAGAAAGGGCAGTTTGAAGTCTTTCCACTTTTCCTGTAGCTCGGGGTCATTGTCATCCTCGGCGTTGCAACCTTGTGCTCCAGTGCTATGCGGCTCCTTTTGCGGAGGCGTGCGTGTGCGGTGAGCTGGTAAGCGAGGTTGTGACGTGTCTGGCCCAGTCTTTGTCAGCTGCTCTTGGCTCGGGGCTCTGAGTCGCTGGTGACTTTGGGCAGGGATGGAGATGTCATGAATCTCAGCCCTGTCTCCAGGTTGTCCCAGCGGGTGGTGGGACTGTAGGACTGGAACATACTGGCTTCATTGTGGGCGAGAGGAACACAACATACACAGACAGACCAATGCAAGTTCGACTACGTTTAACGAGCTATAATACCGGCTAGGCCGTGTATGAAAATTTTGGTTAACTGATACAGACAGTTAAACCGGTTGGTGGGACAGTTTGGGTAGGTCATCATGGGTCTGAATGAAGATTTTTGACAGGGTGCTAGCGGGGTCACCTGTTGATGCTAACGACTTGGTTGTCAAACTATTCTTCAGCTTTCCTTGGTGTGTCAGAGAGGTTCTGTCTCTAGGTGAACTGAAAGGAACAGAGCACAACAGAACAGAGCAATAGCAAGCTAGCAAAGTTTGTAACATGCAACCATCAAGTAACATGCAACCATCAAAGGTGGGAAGGTCTGTAATGAAATGGCATTAATAGTACACAAGAAGTGTTAAAAAGGGGAAGAAGAGGAGGCCTAAGCCTGTTTGGAGCCGGTTTGTGGCTCGGAGAGGAGGAAGCCAACCACTTCAAATTACCAAGGGAATCTCTAGATTCTGTGGCAAATAGTAAGTGGATGGGTTTTAATACCTTTTTCTAGTTTGCCTGGGGTGAAATGAGGTCATTCTGGCTGGAGTCAGCACCGTGGTTGGTCCTTCTGTCGCCCCAGCAGTGTCCCGGGCCTTTCGGTGCATCTGTACCGAGGTGCGCCCTCTCAGGCAACTTGACCTTGAACACAACCGGCGGTGCCAGATTGGTGGTATCATGTTGCGGGCCGCACTAACGGAAAGATACAGGAAAGTCCGAGACCCGCGCTCAGTCAGCGATAATGACACAGATCAGACGAACCAGCTCGCTGGACCCCAGGCAGAAATGACTGTCAGATCACCACAGTACGAGAGAGATTTCTACTTTCAAACACAAAACAGGATGAAGAACAAGTGTACTTCAATGTGAATTAAAGCTCCACAATTATCTAAATCAAATTGAGTGTCTATTTTTGTAGAAAAATCAAAGGCAACGGCTTTACTAAAAATTATGGTATAAACAAAACGGAAATTATGACAATGTTAATTATCAGAATAACCTAGCCTCCATTCAGAAAAGAGATAGCATTAAGTGCAGCGGGAAGAGCACAGGAGGACGCAAGCTGTAATGGCGCGTTTGGGCCTCTAGGGTTTTGGGCCACTTCCTCCTAGTGGTCCACCGGGCTGACAGAGAGCTTGATTTAAATTGCATTCAAACTGATTTAAACACAATTCAAATTGAGCAAATGCATAGGGGTTAAGTAAGATTAGTAGACCATTAGATTAGTAGGGATACGGTTGTACCAAGACCAAATCAAAATTATTAAAAATAATTTGAAGAGGAACTATAGAAATAAAGCCATAAACAATTCCCAAAGAGAAATGAGAGAATTAATTCAAATTAACTTCGAAATGTGTTTTGAATAAGTGTAGGGAATTAAAGGTTGGTGTTATATTTGATGATAATCATGATTACGGTGAGGGATCAGTGATAACCACAATACAACCAAGAGAGAGAGAGCCATTCAAAACAGAGTGATGTTAGTTGATGAGGACTTAGCAAAGGGGTGGCCACAAGGGGGCGTTTTCCCTCTAAGTGGTCATCAGAAGCTGCTAAGACTTAATTTTGAATTTTAAATTCAAATGTGGTTTGAACCAAATTCAAAACAAGTGCACACAGTCAAGGTAAGGAAAATCATGTTATTACAACAAGGCTGTAAATTGCACATGCATTGAAATTTAGAGAAACTAGTTCAAAAGAAGGAATTTTCTAACAGAGAATTTTGAGGACAGGATGACCTAGCTATTAGTGTCCACACGATGGTGCCACTGCACTCACACGGGGTAAATCCAGGACAATGGTGGCAATTTGATACTGCAAAGCACTCAAGGGTGCACCCTAGTGTTTGGCAGTAGTATTACAACCAGCCTGCTTCCCCTGTGATTTACTCAGAGGGCGTGGAGCGTTACCCCCTCCCTGCTGTATAATCACGAATATTACGGAATTTTAAATCTCGACGGATTTCTTTCCGGTGCTATATTTATTTAAAACACGTTAGCAGGTTTTCTTCGCTAAATAACAGGAATTATTTATCTGTTTTTCTTAAACTCCAAATAACATTTATCACAACTAGCGTTGTGATTGGACTAGCGTTGTGAATGATTGGAATGTTTTCAGTTTTGGATGTTTTTCAAGATTTACAGGCACTTTTCGCAGGATTCGTCACTGCATTGTGCAAAAGAGAACAGGAATTATTCGTCTGTTCTCTGCTACCATAGGCATATGTCAAATAGCACTTATTAAAATATGCTTTTCGGTTTTATACATTTGAGTAGCTAAGTGAATGTTTTTTCAACCAGAGCTTATCGTTACTCTAACGATTATAATATAAGCCTTTTTAAGAACAGTAAAAGAGCATCGTTTTACGGTTTCTTGTCTTCACTCTGTCGGAAGAATTTCGTTCGTTCAGAGGAGTTATAATTATTAAAAGTGTCGTTAATGCGCAGAGGTTTCTCTTCCATCTGTGCCAGAACAAATTTAATACTATGGAAACTGCAGTTTACTTTTAGCAATTAACAGTGACTAAACTGTTGAACATTTAGCAGCTTGTTAAATGTGCTTCGACTGGACAGTTTATGCCCAGATCGTGAGTTCGCAAAGCGTTCACCCCGATGCGCGTGTGTAATATTAAATATTACATAAACAATATTAAATAACGATATACACATTAGATTGAAACTGATTGCTCATAAACACGTTTGAAATGCCCCACCTATTTCTCCACCAATCATGTTGAGACTCTGTTCGCGTCTGATCAAGGGGGAATTTGCATATCATAATTAACAATTGATAATTAATAATTATTCATACAGATTTGGATCAGACCAGTCTTACATGTTAATAAATCTCCCATTTAGGGAGGCTTTCTTAAATTTTACCTGTATGCATACATGTGCATCTCTGCAATTAACCACAAATTAATTGTAATCAATTACACGGACCACGTTTTACAAGACAAGTAAAATTAATTAGCTCAATTAATTTATAGAGTCGTGAAAACAAATTCTGTGGCCACAAGAATTAGTCTTCCTGCTCTATAAAAACCTACCTTTTACAAACATTAAAACACAAACTAAGACGACGCGGGGCGTTTAGACAATGGGTACCGTGTAAATGAGTTGGAGAGAGGGTGAGAGAGAGAGAGTATGTAGAGAGAGAGAGTTCACCAAGACAATCACCTTTCTGAAGCAACACGAAAACCTCATCTTAATGCTTCTTAGAAGCGCTAAAAGAGAATATACTTGCAAGGCATATTTGGTCTGTGTGTGTCGCGGGCTCATTGCTCGGCCCGGTCGGATGGAGGTGCTTTCCTGTGCGCGCGGGTCACGTGGAGCGCGGCCGCAGCGTTTTTGCATGGCCCGTCCCGGCGCGTGCATGGTTGGTCGCTTGCGCGTGGCTCCTTGGTTCCGTGGAGAGTCACGTGGCGTTCGTTGGCATTCGGCGCAAGTGTTTGAGAGCCTTAAAGCCTTTGAGGTGACGTTACCCAAGGAAATAGTTCGGCAAAGTCCGCTTCCTTTCCTGGGAGACGAACTTGGTAGTCCACTTGAGAAAAAAATTTAACTTTTATACGAACAAAAGAAAAGATCCATGGTCGGATCAGATCCCCGTGAGGGTTACATGCTCCTGACACGTTGGGTTTCCAGGAAGAGACTTGGGCGGAGCCGCGCTCCTTCCTTTATCACCTTAGAGAAATCCATCCCCTTCCTGTTGGCTGAGCCAATCGAGGGAACGGGAACTCTCAGTTTATTGTCCTTTGTTCCAGAGCGCGCGCTCCTCGTGGAAGGGGGTGTGTTCAATGAGGGTTTATAGTTTAACAGTGTGATCTTCCATGGCAGTAAAACATATTAAAAATACACTTTACTTTATATCTCTGTGCATATTCGGAGAGCCCATTCCATGAGCTTTCTGGAGACATCAAGGAACATTATGTTACATTAAAGGAATATTCACTTATGTTTACTATCCATAAAGAAGGTATTTCTAATTTCTGTTTATACTGTGACCAAACAAAGTTATTTCACTGTGACATGGGGAAAAACACACATACATAAAAACTAGGGCTGTGAATCTTTGGGTAGACGGCGAATCGATTCAATTCACGATTCATAGGTTTTCGATTCGATTCGGTTTTCGATTCGATTTCACATCCAAATTCGATGCGATTCGGTTAATTCGATTCGATTCTTAATTTTTTATATGCATTATAGTATTATTTCAATGCTTCACCCATCTTTGTCTGGGTTTGAATTAGCCTACACAGCGGCCTTCGGGGATCAGATAGTGGGGATTTTGTCCATTGTTAATGTTAGTTCATGTATGTTTTTAATTTTATTATTATAAAAAAAATTAAATGGCCTACAAATTAGCATTTGAAAGTAGCAAATATTTTGAAAAAGGCTTTTAAAGTATTGCATTAAATGACTACATGCACAAATTAATGGAGGCGTTTTCATTAGTTTCATTTTGCGTCCTCTCAGTGCATTCGTTATCATCTTTTCACTGGATTTTGCTCGCGCTCGGTCCCATAGCTCTCATGCTTTCATAACGTTAACTACAGATTTTTGAGCAGTCCATGTTTAAGCTCTCCAGCTGAGCTCTCTGTTGAGAAAGCAATAGTTTTGAGGCAAACCGCTCAAGCCATTGATAAAGCTGCCATGCCATTGCGTGGGCACTATGAAATAAAACGCTTTCATTCATTTATTACATGGACTCTCCGTACACGCAAGGTGGTCTCTCGCTCGCTTTCCCTCTCTGCCGAGTGCGTGCAGCCGTGTGTGAACGCGCGATACGCGGTTTGGAGCACAACCTCTGTCTCGTATGCACGCTCGCTCTAGATTCCGGGAGATTTTAACTAATTCGCGGTAATACAAGCTGAT
Organism: Pimephales promelas; assembly: GCF_988280905.1. Taxonomy (NCBI): domain Eukaryota; kingdom Metazoa; phylum Chordata; class Actinopteri; order Cypriniformes; family Leuciscidae; genus Pimephales; species Pimephales promelas. The sequence goes on from NC_142769.1 coordinate 15,659,418, forward strand.
CACGACATGAGTAGCTCAACAGGTAGAAAGATAAACTCATCTTTCAGGCATTTGACCGACCGGGCTTCAGCGTGAGAAATCAGGGGTGTGTGAGCGCCTGAAACCAATCAAATGCGGATGCCGTATGACGGCCAATGCGTGAGGCAGCTTGTACCTGGAACAATTTAAGGTTGAGTTTATATATTTTAAACCACTGAATCGCTATAAAATCGTGATTAATTCGATTCTTAGCCTTTTAAATCGATTATTCACGTAAATAAACGATTCACGATTCAAAATACATGTTTCAGGATCGATGCATATGCATCGCCAGGATTTATAATCGATGCATCGAGAAAACGAGTGAATCGTTACACCCCTAATAAAAACACATTGAATATATTTTGTTAAGTGTCTTTAAACAAAAAGGAATGCCTTTCTCTTGTTCAGAGATACGCTCTGCCACATTCCAGAGGCGTCATAAAAGTCTTGTAACTCGATGCCACTGGGGTAGGTGAGTGAATGTGTGCGTGTGTGTGGGAGGAGGGTTGAGTCGCCTGGCAAAGTCCTTACAGTAATATGGTGTATATATTTAGCAAAATGCTCCTCTCTAGAGTTATTTTTTTCAACAGAAATGGGCCTTTTGGAGGCAGAAAAAAATCATTGGAGAGATGTTCTCATCCGTTTGATTAGTATCATTCAGTCTTTGGCAGAGAGGAATCTTGCACTCAGAGGGTCTGTTGATACTTTGCATAAGGTTAACAATGGTAACTTCCTTAAAGGGGTGGAACTGATGGCAAAATTTGACCCAGTGTTAAAAGATCACATCAGACGAATTGATAGTGGAATGCAGCACAACACTGGGTAAGACTATCCAGAATGAGCTGATAGAATGTGTCAGTGACAAAATAATGGAGGTAATGGTGGCAGAAATCAAGGACAGCAAATATTATTCAATTATTTTAGACTGTACCTGATGTTCGTCACCATGAACAAATGACTGTTGTGGTGCGCACAGTCACTCTGGGCAAAACACCAGAAATAAAAAAGCACTTTTTAAGATTTCTGATAGCATCAGAATCCACTGGCCTCGGTTTGTCCACTCAAATCCTTAACAGCCTTGAAGAATTGAACATCCCTTTTCAGGATTGTCGGGGTCAGTCCTATGACAATGGGGCTAATATGAAGGGGAAAACAAAGGAGTGCAGGCTAGGCTATTAGTTAAAAATCCAAGAGCTTTTTATGTGCCTTGCAGTGCTCATACCCTAAATCTGACAGTCTCAGATGCGGCTAAAGCATCAAAGGATGCTTCTTGTTTTTTGGGAAATGTGAAGAAGGTGTACAATTTGTTCGCTGGGTCCACTCAGAGGTGGGCCATCTTGCGGAAGTTTGTTGACCTTACCCTCAAGTCCTGGAGTGAGACGCGCTGGGAAAGCCGGATTAAAAGCATTGAAGCTTTGCGCTACCAGGCAGAGAAGGTGAGGGAAGCCCTACTAGAAGGCAAGACAAGGCAAGGCAAGTTTATTTATATAGCACATTTCATACACAATGGCAATTCAAGGTGCTTTACATGGAAGAAATTAAAATAATCAAAAGAAATCAGAATAATTAAAACAGTTTAGAATAAAAAAATCATAATAATAAAAATAAAATACAGTAAATAATTAAAACAGTCAGACGTACAGTGGCACAGTGCTCATTCAGTAAATGCATAGCTAAACAAATGTGTTTTGAGTCTGGATTTAAATGTGACTACTGTAGGAGCACACCTGATCTCTTCTGGAAGCTGGTTCCAGCTGCGGCTGGCATAATAGCTAAAGGCAGACTCTCCATGCTTAGAGTGAACCCTTGGTATTTCTAGCTGATGTGATCCTAGTGATCTGAGTGATCTGTTAGGTTTATATTCAGTGAGCATATCTGCAATATATTGAGGTCCTAACCCATTGAATGATTTACAGTAGTAGTAATAGGATGCACTTTATGTCAAAAAGATGATTGATTGACAGGTGACCCGCCCCTTCCCGCCCCTTTCTCACGCCCCTTTTGGCATAGGATGAAAGGGTTGAATCTAGAGCAAAGGAGATAAGAGGTGATAAAAAGTATCAAAATGAGATAAAAAGTATCAAAAATGAGATAAAAAGTATCAAAAATGAGATAAAAAGAGAGCCATCTGTGTTAGCGAGATAAGATCAAAAGGCATCAAATGGATTTGACAGTTAGTTTTATGACCTATTGACCGCCTAGCCTTGATAATGTCCTTTTTTAACATTTGTTTTTATTTGTAAAGATAAGATTAAATGGATCAAATTGAATTTGACAGTTAGTTTTATGACCTGTTGACCGCCTAGCTTTGATAATGTCCTTTTTTATTATTTGTTTTTATTTGTAAAGATAAGATTAAAGGGATCAAATTGGATTTGACAGTTAGTTTTTTAACCTATTGACCCTTCTAGGCTTGATAATATCATTTTTAACATTTTGTTTTTAACTGTAAAGATCAAAAGGGATCAAATGGGGTTTGACAGTTAGTTTTATGACGGGGGGCGTGCCAAGATGGCCGAGTGAGTAGACGCTTTCTACCGAGCTCTGCAAACAAAAGTTTTGGAAACGGTAAAATTCAATTTTTTTTTGTCTCGCCACGCACTAAACTTTATTTTCATAAATATCACACCAATCGGAAAACGAACCTTTGAGCAATGTCAAACCAACGCGAAAGGAAAAGAGGCAAAGAGAGCGCCGGACGGAAGCTACTTCCAGAGGATAGCAATGCTACTCCTAAGGCTGGCAATGTTCTAGTTGACAATTGTCACGATTATTCCTCCGCTTCCCTTCCTCTTCCCACTGCGGAAAACTTCATGGAAGAATTTCCACTGCTGCCTATCACTCCCAGTAAGTCACCTGTATTGAAGAAAATGATGTGCACAGTCGGGTCTGAACATGCTAACTCTAGGGATATCATAGTCAGCCTCTCAACCTTGATAAATACGCGGTCAGACAGCATTGAAAGCATGGTCAGTGCCAATGCACTTAAAATCGAAGGACTTAAAAAGACAATTGACTTTGTATGTGCTGAAGTTAAGGATGTAAAGAGCAAAGTGTGTACACTCGAGGTGAAAATGGCGAAAGAAGAAAAACGAGTAGACGCATGTCAGCAAAGGGTCTCGGAGTTAGAAAGATATTCTAGGAGATGGAACCTTAGACTTTACGGAGTTGAAGAAACAGAAAAGGAAAACATACGGAGGAAGGCCATCGAGATCTGTCGGGCTGTTTTGCCTGAGGAAAAGAACAGGCTGGCTGATACCATCGACACTGTACATCGGCTCGGCACTAAGCGGCAGAATGACCACAGACCCAGAGGCATCATCATCCAGTTCATCGCACGTGTCTGCAGAGATGCCGTGTGGAAAGCCGCCAAGACATCACCATACCTGCGCAACAACGGCTTACGATTTGCAGAGGATCTTTCTAAGGAAGACAGAGAACGAAGGAGCAAACTATGGCCAGTCATAAAAAAAGCTCGAGAGGAGGGCAAACCAGCCTTCTTCATTGGAGGTCGCGGATTTATCAACGGTTCAGAAGTTCCTTTGCCCACTTGAGAGACAGACTTGCCTGCTGCCTGTTAATTCAAGGACGCCTGCTGGTTTGACTTGCACTACATTCAGAGTTGATGGTGTATATTTATAGTTTTTGTTATCCTGCAACTAGGTCTTTATAGAGATTTTTCAATTCACAAAATCGCTGCCATTTCTATTATGTTCTGCTTTTTAAGGCCATTCAATATCCAAGGCAGCTGATGCGTTTTTTAGTTGGCCGGGACTAACAATTTTTTACTTTTTATTTTTTTTACCGATAGTTATTTATTTTTCTATGATGCAGCACTCGGTCCCCTTACTTAGGAAAACTTTCCTAGCACTTTTGTTATTGGTTATTTTCTAGTTTATTCTTCGTTCGTGTTCTTTAATAACTTTGTCTTTGTCTATTGTTTCTTTAAATGCCAGGGGTTTAAGACAGATTTGTAAAAGGAAAGCCTTATTTTTATTTTCTAAACAACTTCGTACGGATTTTTGTTTTTTTCAGGAAAGCCATTCCACATCTGCTGATGTCAATTTTTGGAAATCTCAATGGGGAAACGATATTTGGTTTTCTCAGGGTTCAGAGAGATCTGCTGGGGTAACCACCCTTAAAAATACTTTCACAGGTGATGTCCTGCACTCAGACTGTGATTCCTTAGGACACTACATATGTCTTATAATTAGAGTTGACAACGTTCATGTTATAATTATTAATCTTTATGGTTATAATAACAAGCTCGAAAATGATAAATTACTTGATTCATTAGAGGAAAGAATTACATTCTGGCTCACTAAATATCCAAACTCTCTTCTTCTAATTGGTGGAGACTTTAATGTTGCTTTAGATAATACTATTGACAGGTGGCCTCCTGGGCGGCCCTCCTCCATCAGCACAAACCTTAAAAGACTTATGGGAAGATTTAACATTGTGGATGTTTGGAGAGAAAAATTTCCTGATAAAAGATCATTTACTTGGAGCAACAGGTCAGGTTCCAGCCAGTCTCGCATTGACTTCTGGCTGTTATCCAATTTCATTGATAAAGATAAAATTACAGTAAATATCCTGACCACACCCCTCACTGACCATAGAGCAATTCATATAAGCATCCAATTAAATGCATCAAGTACATTTCATAGATCTTGCTACTGGAAATTAAACAATTCATTGTTAAAACATGATAAGGTGAAGACTGAAATTATTAAGTTAATTACTTTTTTTTAAAACAAGGCAAAAAAGGAAAAATCCTACAAAATTAACTGGGAACTACTTAAATTTAAGTCAGGAGCGTTTTTGAGACAGTATGGGACCTCTATTGCCAAAGCTAAAAGAGCAGAAGAAGAAGAAGTCATAAGTAAAATTTCTTCATTTTATCAGAGAGCCCCTGATGATGTTTCAGAGGAGGATAAACTACTTCTTTTACAACTCCAAAACAAATTAGACGATTTATATCGACAAAAAGCAGAGGGAGCCTTTGTAAGGTCTAGGAAGAGATGCCTGATACCTGTCACCATTCAGGTTATTAGTCAGTTTTCAGAGGCCTCTGGTTTGTGCTTAAATATTAATAAATGTGAGCTGTTGCCCTTAAAAGAGTGTAATATACAAACTATTTGCAACATTCCGGTCAAGGATGAAGTTACCTACTTGGGCATTGTTATCTCTAAAGATCAGAAAAAGAGATGTCCTTTAAACTTCTCTCCGATTATTAAAAAAACTCAAAACAAACTGAACCAGTGGTTACAAAGGGACTTATCTTTAAAAGGCAGAGTGTTGCTTACCAAAGCTGAAGGTTTATCCCGGCTCACATACGCAGCTCTCTCTTTACACCTTGACAATAAAATTTGTAAAGACATTGATAGAATGCTTTTTGACTTCATCTGGAAAAATCGGACCCATTATATCAGAAAAAGTGTTATAATGAATAATTATGAATCGGGTGGCCTTAACTTTTTGGACTTCAATACTCTAAACAATACCTTTAAGATTAATTGGGCTAAGCATTTTCTTAAAAACCCTGTTTCAATTTGGAATTTTATCCCCCATTTTATTTTCTCTCGCTTTGGTGGTTTGAGCTTTATTTTGAATTGCAACTATAGTGTGGACAAACTCCCTGTGAAACTGTCCAATTTTCACAAGCAGGTCTTTTTAGCTTGGTCTCTTATTTATAAGCATAATTTCTCACCTCACAGGTATCTAATTTGGAATAATAGAGATATTTTATATAAAAACAAATCACTCTTTTTTGAGAATTGGGTAAGCAACAAGATTCTGCTGGTGGACCAGCTATTTAATGAAGAGGGGCGACTTTTTTCCTATAGAGAATTTTTGTCTACCTATAACATTCCAGTTACACCAAGAGAATTTGCAATTGTATTTGACGCCATTCCATCAGGCGTAATCATGCTTTTTAGGTGTTTTAGCAGACTTGCACCTATTTCTGTCTCCCTCCCCAATGTGGCTGAGTCACCAGTTGGGAAAATCTGTTTCTCCCAACTTCCTCATAATAATAAGAACGTTCGTGCCTTATTTCAGAAAGAAATTGTTTCAATCCCTAATGTTACGTTTTATTGGAACCGATTTGTAAATACTATTGACTGGAAAAAGGTTTGGATGATCCCTCAAAGATACCTGTTAGTAAACAAGGTGAAAGAAGTGTCGTTCAGAATAATTCACAGATATTATCCTGCTAGTCATTACATGGTTAAGTTTAAAAGAGACATAAATACAAACTGTTGTTTTTGTGAGAACCACCCTGAAACTGTTTTGCACCTATTTTGGTATTGCTCACACACCAGAAAATTTTGGCAAAACCTCAGCAGATTCATCATTGACAATATTTATAAAGAATTTGCTTTATTGTGGAAGGATGTTGTTTTTTGTTTTTATAGAAATCATAGTAAAGAAAAGACGTATTTCATTATAAATTTGTTAATTATTTTGGCGAAATTTCATATTCATAAATGTAAATTCAGTGCTAAAAAACCTAACTTTGTACTTTTTTTCAACGATGTTGTACATTATATTAAGCTGATTTCTGGCTCCAACAACAAAAAGGCAATCAAAACTGTCAACATATGGTCATTTTTTTCTTTGTGATGGCCCTTATGCTTCCCCTGGCAAAACTGTTTTGTATTTATTTTAATGTCATTGTTTTGTATATTGTAATCTATATTTTGTTAATTTTTTGTACTGTGTTTGAAAAAACAAATGTTAAAAAAGGACATTATCAAGGCTAGGCGGTCAATAGGTCATAAAACTAACTGTCAAATCCATTTGATGCCTTTTGATCTTATCTCGCTAACACAGATGGCTCTCTTTTTATCTCATTTTTGATACTTTTTATCTCATTTTTGATACTTTTTATCTCATTTTGATACTTTTTATCACCTCTTATCTCCTTTGCTCTAGATTCAACCCTTTCATCCTATGCCAAAAGGGGCGTGAGAAAGGGGCGGGAAGGGGCGGGTCACCTGTCAATCAATCATCTTTTTGACATAAAGTGCATCCTATTACTACTAATAGGTCATAAAACTAACTGTCAAACCCCATTTGATCCCTTTTGATCTTTACAGTTAAAAACAAAATGTTAAAAATGATATTATCAAACCTAGAAGGGTCAATAGGTTAAAAAACTAACTGTCAAATCCAATTTGATCCCTTTAATCTTATCTTTACAAATAAAAACAAATAATAAAAAAGGACATTATCAAAGCTAGGCGGTCAACAGGTCATAAAACTAACTGTCAAATTCAATTTGATCCATTTAATCTTATCTTTACAAATAAAAACAAATGTTAAAAAAGGACATTATCAAGGCTAGGCCGTCAATAGGTCATAAAACTAACTGTCAAATCCATTTGATGCCTTTTGATCTTATCTCGCTAACACAGATGGCTCTCTTTTTATCTCATTTTTGATACTTTTTATCTCATTTTGATACTTTTTATCACCTCTTATCTCCTTTGCTCTAGATTCAGACCTTTCATCCTATGCCAAAAGGGGCGTGGGAAAGGGGCGGGAAGGGGCGGGTCACCTGTCAATCAATCATCTTTTTGACATAAAGTGCATCCTATTAGTACTTACAGTATATACCAGTAATAATACTTTAAAATCAATCCTAAATTTAACTGGGAGCCAGTGAAAAGACCTGAGGACTGGTGTGATGTGTTCATATTTTCTAGTCCTGCTCAGAATCCTGGCAGCAGCGTTCTGTATGAGCTGCAACTGTTTTATGGTCTTTTTGGGCAGGCCAGTGAGGAGACCATTACAGTAATCCACCCTGCTGGTGATGAAAGCATGTACAAGTTTCTCTAAGTCTTGACTGGAAAGAAAGCATCTAATTCTTGAAATATTTTTCAGATGATAGTATGCTGATTTAGTTAATGCTTTGACATGACTACTGAAACTAAGGTCTGACTCTAGTCAAGTCAAGTCAAGTCACATTTATTTATATAGCGCTTTTCACAATACAGATTGTATCAAAGCAGCTTCACAGTGATAACATGAAAGTAGCACAACACAGATCAACAACATTGCTAAACACTAAATAACCCCAACTGAGCAAGCTCAAAGCAAGCCAAAAGCAAGGCGACAGTGGCAAGGAACCAAACTCCATCAGATTGGATGGAGAAAAAACCTTGGGAGAACCCAGGCTCAGTCGGGGGCCAGTTCTCCTCTGGCTTACATTCATATTGTTTAAATATAAATATTAAATATAAATATTGTTTATGAATCAAACGGCGCCATAACATATCGCAGGCGTTGAGTCGTCTCTTCACAGGCGTTGAGTCGTCTCATCACAGGCGTTGGGGCATCCGAAATCCCCGTGAGAGGCTGGACACAAAACTGGACCTGACGAACGCCATTTTTCTCGGGACAAGCGTCCCGAGATAACAGCAGAAAGGCAGATGGGAAATAATTAGCATAGCTGATGTTCATAATGATTTCCGTTATAACTCACAAACTCTCCGTAACCTGAACTCTCCGCAACCCAACCATACGCGCCGACCATACGCGCCGACCCGTTTGTCTAAAAGGCTGTCGAGCCCCACTGGTGCGTTAAGCAGTTTCAGTGGCAAACGGTTCCGTATGGCATAACAGAGGACTAGAAGGTAAGCATTATGTGAATGCTTGACTAAAGAGAAGCGTCTTTAATCTAGTTTTAAACTGTGTCAGCGAGTCAGAGGCTCGGACCGTATCGGGAAGGCCATTCCAGAGTTTTGGAGCTAAATGCGAGAACGCCCTCCCTCCTTTACTGGACTTCGATATCCTAGGAATGACCAGAAGCCTTGAATTTAGTGATCTTAAGGAACGCGGTGGATTGTAGGGCGAAAGAAGGTCCGTTAAGTACATAGGTGCTAAACCATTTAGGGCTTTATAGGTCAGTAGTAGTATTTTGTAGTTGATGCGGAACTTAATAGGTAACCAGTGTAGAGATGATAAAATCGGTGTTAAATGATCATATTTTCTTGACCTAGTAAGAACTCTAGCAGCTGCATTTTGTACTAACTGTAGCTTGTTTATTGAGGATGCAGGACAACCGGCTAATAAAGCATTACAGTAATCTAGTCTTGAGGTCATGAATGCATGAACTAATTTTTCAGCATCAGAAACAGATAGCATGTTACGCAGCTTAGCAATGTTTCTAAGATGGAAAAAGGCTGTTCTTGTAACATATGAAATATGTTAGTATAACACCCAGGTCTTTTACTGTAGTGGATAAAGTAACAGGACATCCGTCTATATTAAATTTGTATTGTGAGAGGTTTTGTGAGTAGTTTTTTGGACCAATAAGTAATACCTCCGTTTTATCTGAATTTAATAGCAGGAAATTACGCGTCATCCAGCATTTTATATCTTTGAGACACTCTGTCATTTTAGATGAGTTAGTGTTTTCATCTGGTCGTGATGAAATATATAATTGAGTGTCGTCAGCGTAACAGTGGAAATTAATTCCATGTTTTCTTATAATATTACCAAGTGGCAGCATATATATTGAGAATAGCAGAGGGCCTAAAACCGATCCTTGCGGTACTCCATAGTCTACTGACGTTATCTTTGATTTTTTCCCATTTAAACAGACAAAATGAGAACGGTCCGATAAGTACGATCTAAACCAGCTTAATGCCTGTCCCTGGACACCAGTGAAGTTTTGTAGTCGATCCAAGAGTATCATATGATCTATAGTGTCGAACGCAGCGCTAAGATCAAGTAGGACTAGTATTAAGATACAGCCTTGGTCAGAAGCTAAAAGTAAATCATTTGTAATTTTAACTAGCGCAGTTTCTGTACTATGATGCGGTCTGAATCCTGACTGGAATTTTTCATAGATATCATTTTCTTGCAAAAAAGAGCACAATTGAGCGGACACTACTTTTTCAAGTATTTTGGACATAAATGGAAGATTTGAGATGGGTCTGTAATTTGCCAAGTTATTTGGATCTAATTGCGGTTTCTTAATGAGCGGTTTTATTACAGCCAGCTTGTATATTTTTGGGACATGACCTAAAGATAAAGACGAGTTAATAATATTGAGGAGAGGCTCTTCCACTGCAGGTAATAGTTCTTTCAGTAGTTTAGTGGGTATTGGATCTAATAAACATGTTGTTGGTTTAGATGCAATGATAAGTTTATTTAGCTCCTCCTGTCCTATCGTTGTAAAGCGGTTTAGTTGTTCTAGAGGGGCCATAATTGAAGCTGAATCATAAGACACCATAGCGGATTGTACATTTATAATTTTGTTTCGGATGCTTTCTATTTTCGCATTGAAGTAATTCATAAAATCATTACTACTAAACTGTAACGGTATATTTTGCTCTGGTGATGTCTGTTTATTTGTTAGTCTAGCCACGGTGTTAAATAAAAACCTTGGATTATTTTGGTTATTTTCGATTAGTTTGCGGAGATGCTCAGCCCTGGCTGTTTTTAGTGTCTTTTTATAGCGTGACATACTGTCTTTCCACGCGATTCTAAAGACCTCTAAATTAGTTTGTTTCCATTTACGCTCTAAGTTGCGAGTTTCTCTCTTGATAGCATGCGTAGCACTGTTGTACCATGGTGCTTTAATTTTCTCTCGAACCTTTTTTAATTTAATTGGCGCAACAATATCTAATGTACTAGTAAGAATGGTGCTTAAACTGCTAGTCATTTCCTCTAATTCATCTGTTTGTTTGGGTTCACTTTGCAGCTTAGATAGATCAGGTAAGCTATTTGAAAATCCATCTATAGTGGTTGGAAGGATTGTTCTGCCTGGTCTATAACGTGGTGCAACATGACATATTTCATCAGTACGTATTATGCAAGTCACCATGTAATGATCAGTGACATCATCGCTTTGCGGTATAATATCTATATCAGTTGGATCGGTTCCATATGATATAATTAAATCTAGTGTATGATTTAGACGATGAGTGGGACCACTGACGTTTTGTTTGACCCCAAAGGAGTTTAATAAGTCTGTAAACGCAGCCCCTAAAGCATCATTTGTATTATCTACGTGTATGTTAAAATCTCCAGTAATTATTGCTTTATCAACATTTACCAATAGATCCGAGAGAAAGTCTGCAAACTCTTTTAGGAATTCAGCATATGGCCCTGGAGGTCTATATACAGTAGCCAGGGCTAGAGATAATATAGATTTCCTTCTTACATCTAAGAGCGTAACATTTAGCACAAGTACTTCAAATGAATTAAACCTGTGACCTGTTTTCTGAGTAATATTAAAAATATCTTTATAGATTGTTGCAACACCGCCGCCACGACCGATCAGACGAGGCTCATGTTTATAACAGTATCCTGGCGGAGTAGATTCGTTTAGACCGAAATACTCATTTGGTTTAAGCCAGGTTTCAGTAAGGCACAGAACATCGAAGTTATTGTCTGTGACCATTTCATTTACAATAACCGCCTTAGGTGTGAGCGATCTAATGTTTAGGAGACCTAGCTTTAGAAATTGTTTTTGTTCACTGATATTTAGATTTTCTGGTTTAATTACAATAAGATTTTTGCTAGATCCTACACTAGATTTATTGTTTGGCTTCACTAAACGAGGAATAGACACAGTTTCTATATAATGTTCCACACTATGCTTATTAGTTAAGTTTGGACCGCAAAGGCTGTAATTTGGACTTTGACTCATTAGTCATCTGGTGCGTAGTGTCTTGGAAATGTTTTCCGACAGCACAGCCGCTCCGATTCGGCTGGGATGGAGTCCATCTGTGCTGTACAGCCTCGGTCTTTCCCAAAACAGATGCCAGTTATTTACAAAGTGCAGCCTCTGTTCATTACACAATGACATTAACCATTCATTTAATGCAAAAAGTCTACTGAACCTTTCCTGTCCTTGTCTGTATGTGGGAAGCGGTCCAGACACGATGATCGCTGCTTTAGGCGCTGTGCTGCGTACCGTCTCGATCAGGCTCCTGTAGTCCTTCTTCAGAACCTCCGTCTGCCGCAGCCTAATATCGTTCGCTCCCGTGTGCAGCACAACAGCTCCGACGCGCTCGTCCCCGTTCAGGATCTCGGGAACCTGTGCAGCGACATCAAGAACACGAGCACCAGGAAAGCAGTGAGTGCGCACCTTACCTTTATCCAAATTAGCGCGGACATGGCGGACTATGGATGTGCTGATGATCACGGCGTCATCGCGTTCCGGCTCGCGAAGAGGGGAGAAGCGGTTCCGGGTGGAGATCTCGAAGACCGGGAGGGGCGGAGAGGCAGCTCTGGTCCTGGTTCGTGTCTTCCGCTGTGTGATCCATGGTCCATGTTGTTTCGGTGCCGGAGTGAATGAAGCCTGAGATGATCGCATCTTCCTCGGCAGAGTAACATATGGCGTAGACGAACTCGGAGTCAAAGAGTGATTTGATTTGTTAGCGTCGGCGCGTGATGCTTCAAGCGTTGAGCGCCGATCCAACAGCTCGGCTTGCTTCACCAGCAGACCGCGGATCTGTTTCTCGACGTATTCCAGCTCCTGCTTCACCGTGAAGAGCTCGAATGTGTCTTCACCTGCACTCAAAGGTAATGTTAGACACGCATCTGATATGTTCGCCATTATAACGGATGATCAGTAAATTAGTAGTGATACTACAACTATCACTACTAATTTAGGATTGAAATGTCGGAAATAACCAGGATTCAGTGAAACGGGTGTAAAATGAGACGATCAATAGGCGAGAGGGCACGCGTGGAATGCTAGCGGGCTAAAGGCTAGTAGCCAGGATTAGGAAGGTTGGATATAAGTAGCGATATCAAAGCAATCCAATTGTTTTTTATAAGGAATACTATCGAGGATAAGTTCACATAATATAAAAATAGAAAGTGCTTGTTTATAAATAAGTGGTAAAGAAGAAAATCAAGGATTAGTGAAGAAATTCTCCGGAGCTACAAACACAAACAACCGATCTCTAGAGACACACCAAGATTACTGACTTGATTTTTAGTTGTTAGACCCCTAGTGTCGAGGTATGCATTCACCTTGAGAACTTCATCTTTGTTTCCAAACGCAATGACTTCAGTTTTGTCCTTGTTTAACAGAAGAAAGTTTTGGCACATCCAACTGTTTACTTCATCAATGCATTGGCACAGGGAGTCAATGGGGCTATAGTCGTTAGGTGATAGGGCTAAGTAGAGCTGTGTGTCGTCTGCATAGCTGTGGTAAGCGATTTGGTTCTTTCTTATTATTTTGCTCATTGGGAGCATATATAGGTTGAACAGGAGTGGTGCAAGAATCGAGCCCTGAGGGACTCCGCAAGTCATGGATGTCCACTCAGACTTATGGTCCCCTATACTCACATAATAACCTCTCCCTTCTAAGTATGACCTGAACCATTTTAGGACTATCCCAGAAAGCCCCACCCAGTTTTCCAGCCTGTCAAGAAGTATGTCATGATCAACAGTGTCAAATGCAGCACTGAGGTCGAGTAGTACCAGTACGGATAATTTGCCTGTATCAGTATTTAAGCGAATATCGTTTATTATATTTATGAGCGCTGTCTCTGTGCTGTGCTGTGATGTGATCGGAAACCAGATTGAAAATTGTCAAAGTATCCATTTGAGCTTAAGAATTTGTTCAGCTGATTGAAGACAACTTTTTCAATGATCTTGCCTATGAAAGGAAGATTTGAGATCGGTCTATAGTTGCTCAAGAGGGTCTTATCCAGATTGCTCTTTTTCAGGAGGGGCTTGACAACTGCAGTTTTCAGGGAGTCTGGAAAACTCCCAGAGCGAAGTGAGGCATTTACCACTTCTAGGAGATCTGCTTCTAAACAGTTTAACACACTTTTGAAAAAAGATGTGGGAAGTGCGTCAAGGGCGCAGGTTGATGTTTTAAGATGCTGTACAGTTTCTTCCAAAATTGTGCCATCAATTTCTTCAAAAACAGACATAGTAACTACAGATTGTGGTCTGATCTGTCTGACTCCAGATAGGGGTGTGCAAAGCAGCCGGTATTTGTATCTGTATTTGTATTTGTTCAGGGGGGAAAAGTATTTGTATTTGTATTTGTATTCGAGTAAAATTCAAAATAGGCATACAAATCTTTAATTTACTTTATAGTGTATGGATTCTTTAATTATATCATTATAATAATTATGGATATGCAATATTGGTTGATGTTTTTCTTTAAATCCAGCAATGAACAACATGTAACAAGAAGTCATTGAAAAGAAAAATAACAGTCAGCCATTACCTCATGAACCATGGTTAAACCAACAACTAAATAAAATAAAATTGTGAACATTATGAACCCCAACACCACGGTGGAGGACGCTGAACAGACAGAATAAGTTAGGGATAATGTATAGCGAGGAGGTTGATTATGAGCCCGACGCGAATCCGGAAGGGTTTGTATTCGCTATAACAACCGCCTCGCTCTACATTACCCCGCTTATTACATGGCTACCTACCAAATAAATCAATAATTTGACTCAAAATAGGGATATAAAAAGGAGTTTATTGATTTAAAAAACGATTGTTTTGCTTCCGCTTGTTACAGAGGAGGCTCCCGTTCCGCCTCCTCTCCGCCACCAGAGGGAGCCTTCCCCGGAATATTAACCATTGGCCTTGAACTCAAATTTCCATAATGCCTCTTACCTGGAACTGATTGCGCCTCACACCTGCACTGCATTTACACACACACATAAAAGACATCTCCACACATCACTTCTCTGTGAAGTCTTGATTTGCCTTGGTGATCATTTCTGAGCGTTTATTCCCTGTTTCTGGTATTGGACTTTGGACTGTTTGTGATTCTACGATTGATATCTGCCTGGTCTGAACTCGGACTGTTCCTGAACTTTGATTATTGCTGCCTGCCCTGAACTCTGCCTGTTTTCTGGATTAACCCTGTTGTTTTGCCTGCATTGCTCTGTCTGCCTCGTTTTGACCCTGCCTGTACGACCATCTCTAATAAAAGCTGCAAATGCATTCTTCCGTGCCTATTGGATCATTACAGATAACTTCGCCGCCTACCAATCCAGCAGCCATCATGCAATTGACCACCGAACTCACAACCCAAGCTTCTCGTTTAGACCTGCATCATCAACAGCTTAGTCATCTGACTACCCTCACTGAGCAACTCGTACAGGGGATGCAGGAGCTTTGCACTGCTGTTGGTAATGTACCAAACGCTCCCGCTACACCACCCCCACCAAGTGTTCCTTCTGATACTGTGAGTACAGCAGTCAATCCACGACTCGCTTTCCCTGATAAATTTGACGGTACCCCAACCAAATGCAAAGGTTTCCTGTCACAATGCACGCTCTTCGTTGACCAACAACCAGCACTATACTCCACTCATGCTAGTCGCATTGCATTTGTTTGTTCCCTGCAGAGCACTGGAGTGGGCTACGGCCGTCTGGAGACCAGAAGGCACCACATTTACCACATTTCAAGAATTTATTCAACAGTTTTGTCAGGTTTTTGAACATACCACAGAAGGAGGAGATGCAGGTGAACAACTCTTAAACCTCACCCAGGGAAGAAGAACCACTGCTGATTACGCTCTCACTTTTCGCACGCTTGCTGCACAATCGAACTGGGTCGAGGATACCTTGAAAACTCTTTTCAGGAAGGGACTTACCACTGAACTTCAGTCCGAGTTAGCCTGTCGTGATGAGGGAAAGAACTTAAACGAATATATCGCACCATTCAAGTCGACAACCTAATGCGGTCCAGATGCACCACCCGGGCACCAGTCCGTTACTCACTCGAGGCAGCAACCGCTCACGAACCTATGCAGCTTGGATTTACGCATATGACTCCAGAGGAACAAGAACGTAGATTTCAGAATCGGTTGTGCATGTCAACCCGGACACATGAAACTCTCCTGTCCTGCCCGACCCTCTACTCGCAATCAATCGGTGAGTTCTCAAAATAAAACGCAAAATTCTGCTTCTTATCTCACCCTTCCAGTTCGTTTGACCACACAAGATCAATTTATTGATACTACAGCTTTTATAGACTCTGGAGCAGCGGGAAATTTCATTTCTCAGACGTTTGCCAAGCAATGTAATCTCAAATTAAATCCTTGTCATTCTTCCTTGTCAGTGGAGGCGCTAGATGGACATCCCATCGGAGAGGGAAAGATCCAGTGTGTAACGGAGAAAGTCCAAATGCACGTTGGATCCCTTCATTCTGAGTACATCCAGTTTTATGTCATTCACGCTCCACATCATTCCATCATTCTTGGTCATCCCTGGCTTCGAACCCATAACCCTCACATTTCTTGGAAAGAAGGTCAAATAATTTGTTGGGATGAGACAACCGCTGTCTGTCCAAAGTCACACGAGTAACCTGTTCCACACCAGAATCTTTCACATCAGTCCACGAGCTGGGAAACTTACCTCCTGTTTATGCTGATTTAACTGAAGCCTTCAGCAAAGAAAAGGCTTCACAACTGCCTGAACACCGCTCAACGGACTGTGCCATTGATTTAATTCCCGGTGCCACTCCTCCAAGAGGAAGAATTTTTCCCCTATCAAAACCTGAATCTGAGGCCATGAAACAATATATAAAAGAAGAGCTTGCTAAAGGTTTCATTCAACCCTCTACCTCACCAGCCGCTGCCGGGGTTTTCTTTGTGAAAAAAAGGATGGGGGACTCAGACCATGCATTGACTATCGAGGATTAAACGACATCACTGTCAAATATCATTATCTTCTACCTCTTGTTCCAGCCGCCTTAGAACAGCTTCGTCAGGCTAAATACTACACCAAGCTCGACTTACGCAACGCTTACATCCTGATTCGCATACGTGAAGGTGATGAATGGAAAACTGCCTTTTCCACCAATAGTGGGCACTATGAGTACTTGGTTATGCCTTTCGGTTTGTCTAACAGTCCTTCCGTCTTTCAGGCTTTCATGAATGATGTTTTCCGAGATATGCTGGACAAATGGGTGATCGTGTATATTGATGATATCCTGATATACTCCAACTCACTGGAAGAACACATTCACCATGTCAGATCCGTTCTCAAACGACTAATTCAATTTACCTGCGTGAAGTTGGCCCCCCACCCAACGCAAAACGTCGTCAAAATGCATGGCATCGATGATTTGCATATGTAATATGCAAAATAAAACTGACAGACTTCTTTCTGGTATTCACATCAAAATGCAGTTTATTGTAAATAATAGTCCCTAAATATTAATATCTTTCCACACACTCCACCTTCTTACCATTAATGAACGTTTATTGGGAAGAATGAGCTTCAGTTCTGAAATCAATAGTCATGTCAGACAAGCATCACCACAGCATTTTACAAAGTCATCAACAACTGGACCATGACAAGTTCACATTTTTTTTGAAGTTTTGAAAACTCTCTGATCAATTTTCTCTTCCCAGGGTAGGTTTTTCTGATGTGTTGCCAGTTGACGTGAACTCCGCTTCCACAACAATTACGTATTTCCGTTTTTTGTGCAAAAGGTCTATATATTAATTATCATTGCCAAGTTTCGGGATTTTCATGGATTTTGGACAGTAATTTTAATCAGTAATTGTAAGCATTTTACATTTGAATTATATACAATCTATCTATTTACATTTGAATCATAATCTTCTGTCTATCTATCTATCTATCTATCTATCTATCTATCTATCTGTCTGTCTGTCTGTCTGTCTGTCTGTCTATCATCATCTTTCTATCAGCATCATCTTTCTATCTTTTAAAAAGTCATTAAACTTTCAAATGTATGCATTACATTTTAAAAGATTAGAGTATTATAATAAGCTAATGCAGATTTGTTGTTATCACAAGGTTTATAGTTGAGTCAAGGCCGCCTTGTGATGCTGCGATCGACATCGCATCATCCTCTGGAGCGCCGAACGAAACAGACGGTACCTGCGAAGAGGCAGACGCCTGAAGCGATTCGGCGCTCGCTGGCTCTAACACTGGAACGGTGGGTGTGGCCCAAGGAGCTAGCGTCGGGGGATTGTTCCACACAGTCACCGACTAATCACCCTGTCCGCGAATCGAATAGCTTCTAGAAGAAGAAGCCGAACGAGTAACGGATGCGGGGACTCTCACTTTTGTCAGATCATTGAGTCTAGATCGCAGTGTAGAGATGGTCATGTTCCCACAGAAGGAACATAAGTCATCCACGAACGCTGCTGCTGCATGCTGAATGCCCAGACACACAGAGCAGCGGTCGT
Source organism: Pimephales promelas (assembly GCF_988280905.1). Classification (NCBI taxonomy): domain Eukaryota; kingdom Metazoa; phylum Chordata; class Actinopteri; order Cypriniformes; family Leuciscidae; genus Pimephales; species Pimephales promelas. The sequence goes on from NC_142769.1 coordinate 15,677,614, forward strand.
GACCATCAGAAGATGACATGAATTGACCGCACCCAGAAGAACACGGGCGAACCATCTTTAAAAAAACGTGCCACGTGCAGCTCTTTCAATGGAGAGGAGGAAATTCACTCTTTCAGCACTGAGGCGTCCAGGGAGAAGTGCAAAGTCTGGCAGACCACTGCTCAGATCGCAGGCAATGCAGAATCTCGCTGGGTACCGCCGTCACACCAACACTGAAGAGGACGCTCGTCTCGAAGAGTTGTCTCAGTAAAACTGGCTTTAGGAGTGAAGAAGTCTCTTGGCTCCAAAGCGAAAACATACTGCGGTTGCGTTCACTTCCTTCTTTTATACCCACGGGGTGGGGCGGAGTTACGCTATGCAAATTTCTGCAGCCCCAAGGCATTTCATGCCATTGGCTCGTTTTTAAATACTCGACGAGGATTGGCTTTCTATGCGAAACCCCCATTCTCCGTCATTCCGACGTAACTCGGAGTGACTACGAAAGGGAACTATATATACTTTATATACTACAGTACTACAAAAATGGCACAAGTAACAGGATTCACGACAACAGTCCAACATAACACAGGGTACATTTAACAGTAACATAAATGTTAATCACAAAATAAAAACAGAAACCAAAACAGGCGGCAGTCACTTTTCAGCCAAATGCGTCACAAACATGAAAGAAACAGCAACATAAACATTAAGTTTTGCTTTTATATTGTACATCAAGCAATCCAGCAGTAACTAAAGTAAATATGTTTGGTTAATGAAAAGGAACCTCAAGTTTTATTAAGTTTCTTTAAGTTAAAAGCTCATAAGCTGAAACCACACTCTCTAAAATATCAGCTGCATGAGAGATTTGCACTTTATCTTTAACACATGGAAGAATAACGGAAGCCTATACAAACCCTGATGTATGCATGTGCCATTTGAAATTAGTATCCGGAAGCAGAGATTTTTGGCAATCACCATTCCCCGGAGGGATGCTGTTTAACATTTAGATGTTTATTTTCAGACAGTGAGATGTTTGAATATCATACTGCAAATGCTGTGTATGCAAATTATCTCACCTGTAACACATTTGACCAAATTTTGACTCCACTTTTTCTTTTCTGCTTTCTCCTCAGGACTTCCTGTAAGTACCATGGCAACAAGCTGAATGAAGTGTGCATGACTAATCCAACATTATAGCAGGTAGTGTCTCATGTGCCAGTCAGACTGAACATTTTTCATCTGGAACTAAGGTCTCTGCTGACCAATCTGATGAACACATAAACCACATATGAATTTAAAGATGTTGTTGTGCAATAGATGTCGAGGAAGACAGTCACCTACTGACTACAGGAAGTGTCATGATTAACACTGCAGACCTAGCATCATATTAAAATAAGCTAGCAAAATATGCTAGCAACATTCTTGAAACGTTAAACCATATAGTTACTATAGTTACCCATTTAAATGCATATTTCCCACCGTTCACTGTTTTCCTAAGGCCTCTGTCAGTGGCCCATTAATCGCTGCTTGCAGCTTTAATTAGGGGCCAAGCCCCGAAGGGGATAGCCCCTATTTTATCTGTTAGTTTTCTTCTTATTATTCCGTAAATGGAAGTCTGATGCTACGTTCACACCGGACGCGAATCGCGCGTCAAATTCGCGCCTGACGCGTCTAGTTTGACGCTTGACCACTTTGTGTTAATTCGCGTGTCAAGAGCGAAACTGGCGCGCGTAAAAACAAAAGTTTGAAGCGAAATTTACGCGCGTGACGCGCGTCAGAATCGAAATCCGTTGGCGCCCATTGTTTTTATGTCGACCGAGCATTCATCAAGAGAGTTACCGCTCTGTATTTACTCTGGAGAGCAGAACAGCGGCGTGGGGATCATCGTCGCCGTATATTTGTGTCCACCGGACCATTCAGAGCCGAACCGTTTGGCGAGTTTCACCATTTGCTCGCTCCAGGAGCTGCGCTGGATGACGGCCGCTGTCAGCGGTACTTCCTCCTGTCCAGCGCCCAGTTTGATGACATGTTGTCCCGCATCGGAGCGAGGATCACCCTCGCCCTCGCCCTCATCCATCTAATCTAGCTGTCATTTATTTTTTGTTTTGATGATAAATAGAGCCAGCCTTCAAAAGTTAACCTGTCCTGTGATTTTTTCTCTCTCTCACGTCCAGACACGAATTTATGCACATATGTTGATTGTCACAACATAATACTATTTCATATAATCTAGCTATGGAATGAATAACATTCAATACAAAATGAACATGTCTCGTATATAGAAATAATGTTTTAAGTGATAAAACATTTGCTTTGTTGTGCATAATCCCACCATGCATTTAGTCATATTAACAAAATAATTTATTGAAGCATCCAGACACTTCACCACGTGAGCAAGCAGCTAGGCTCCTGATTGGTTAACGCGGCGCGAATTCACGCCAAAGTTCAGATTTTTCAACTCGGGCGGCAGACGCGAATTCGCGTCAAACGCGTGAATGCACAAATGGCACTAACTGAATCATTCGCGCTTAACGCGCCAGACGCTCAATTCGCGCCATTCGCGCGTACTTGACGCGCGAATCAGGCGTATTCGAAATGTTCAGCTCTTGGATGTAGTGACCTGAAGCACTTCATTCCAACTTCAACAACCTCCGCCAGTATAAAGAAGGGTTTGCCGATCGACTGAATGTGAATGAGGGGTAAATTCCTTCTATCATTTAGCTGCTGTGTTTTCTGATGCTTTTCTAAAGGTAAGTTATCATTTTATTATCAATACAGATTTTTAGTGGTAAGATTAGACCGTAGTCATTTATCTTGTCAGTGTGCTTGTTTTAACAAGAGAAATAGTCGACTTTCACTAATAACACAAAACAGTTAACTTACATACCACTGCATCCATATGAAGACGTTGTTCTGCAGGTTCGTCGTCGGCTTTTTCAAATCGCTCGCTCTGGCTCAAATATGTAATGCTTGATGGACAAGTCTTCCGTTGTTGACATTTTGTTAACGTGTGAATAAAAATGTTCTTTGAAGCTATAGTAATCTTTTTTTTTTTTTGAAGCTATAGTAATCATATATCTCTAATCAAACTACAAGAATGGCTGAATGGGGGGAGTTGAACCGACCGTGAACTGGAGAGCGGGCGGGGTGTAACACATCTCCCTTTTATTTAAAGGGGCCGCTTTAAAATGACTTGCTCACAGACGCACATCAGAAAAGGGGTAGAAAAGGAGCCTGTGGAGCTATAATAATGAGGAATTCAGACCCAAGCATTGCAGTTATGCTTTATATAGACCACAAAAGTATGATTTATATGCAAAAATGAATGATTTAAAAGCATGATATGTACCATTTATGCTTGCTGCGCTGCTGGGCTTACAGTTCTTGCTCCTCTGCTGTAATTGATGTGATGCTGTGCTTGCTGTACTTGTAGCTTGATGTACTTTTTTATGCTTTCGGTGCCTTTAGCTTAGCATGCTAATCTGGTTAACCTGCTTTTGTGTGCTCATTCTTTCACTGACGAGTCTCCTCTGCAGTTTGTTATTGTACATTCTCTGTGTGGTGCAGTCTGCTAAACCATGTGTTACTAATCCTGAGCCATTCAGTGGGTTTGAACCCTGTGTTGGATGAGTATAAAAACTACGTTGATTCCTCTATTGTTCAAGCATTGTACATAAGTACTTCTGAACCCACCTGTTCTTCATGTACATTCAATTTCTGCTGTTTTTGTTCTTCCGGCTCTGCACTGCTGTTGGTGCTTAAATGCTTGCTGTGCTGCTGTAATTGCTGCATTGCTGTGCTTACAGTTACTTGCTGCATTGCTGTCCTGCTGTAATTGCTGCGCTGCTGTGCTTACAGTACTTAATGCGCTGCTGTAATTGCTGCACTGCTGTGCGTACAGTACTTGCTGTGCTGCTATAATTGCTGCGCTGCTGTGCGTACAGTACTTGCTGTGCTGCTGTAATTGCTGCGCTTCTGTGGTTACAGTACTTGCTGCGTTGCTGTAATTGCTGCACTGCTGTCCTGCTGTAAGTGCTGCCTTGCTGTGCTTACAGTATTTAATGCGCTACTGTAATTGCTGCGCTGCTGTGCTTACAGTACTTGCTGCGCTGCTGTAATTGCTGCGCTTCTGTGCTTACAGTATTTGCTGTGCTGCTGTAATTGCTGCGTTGCTGTGCTTACAGTACTTGATGCGCTGCTGTAATTGTTGCACTGCTGTGCTTACAGTACTTGCTGTAATTGATCTCGGGACTGCTGAGGCATGTTCTCAGGATTCCTCTGCCCGTTCTGATGTTCTCCCTCCTTGCGCAGAAACCTGATCTGTGGCTTCTTCCGCTCGAGTGGAGAACCCAATGCTCGAGCTGCTTGCTCAGCATCAAAGGTGGGGATTTGGGGGATTTCTCGCCACCCAATGTCCCCCCATATGAGGTGCTGGTGGAGGTTGTCTCTCATGCAGTGGCCCGTTTAAATATCAGTTGGCAACATGAGAGGCAGGAACGCTTGTTAAAGTTGGACAAGTGCTTTCTGCAGCACAAAGAGCAACCTCACCATCGCGTTTGCCGTCCTTTCCCGATTTACACGAGTTGTGTAAATCGTGGAACAAACCACATGAGGCGAAGAAGCAGTCTGCAGCCTTTAAACAATAACTCCCTCACGGCTCCAAATCTGAGAAGACTGCCCCCAGTGGGCAGTCGCAGCCATCCACCAGCTCCCCCGCCTATAGACAGGCGCAAAAAGAGAGTGTCTCGTCTAGAACCCCCCTCAAGGAGCTTGGGGGCATAGACGGCACTCTCAGGCGAAGTCTCAGCAAAAGCAGGGAAAATTGAGGGCCGTCTTGCAGGCGGCAGTGGCTCAGTGGTTCGTGTAGGTTGTCTAGTACAAACCGGAAGGTTGGTGGTTACCCCAACTAACTTAACCCCATCTTCAGGGTTTCAGGGTGCTCAGTTATATTGATGACTGGCTGATTTTGGCCAGTCACAAGAGCTGTCAGTTTGGCATCGAGATGTCATCCTTGCCCACATCCAGAGCCTGGGGTTGAGACTCAACACAAAAAAAGCGTGTTCCTGGTTTTGTAGCTTCCGCATATGCTTTCACATGTTACGTCATGACGCAACACCAATCAGTTTCATTCATAGTTCAGAGGCGCTACGCTGAGGAGTTCAGAACGCAGTTTTCGTTCCTTTTCTCAGGGAACAAGGGTTACAGTGGTAGACATTTTCTCCAGGCAAGAAAAAGTAATGTCACAAAACAAGATTGTGTTTAGCTGTGCCAGAATGGAAATTACATTTAAAATGTTTTTCTTTCAATTACCTACATTTCCAAAAATGTACTCCCTGACTGTATCTGGTTTTCCTGTTTGCCTTATCCCTGCATTGTATGATTGCTGATCTGGACTGCTAACCTGGTTTAGACTTCTGCCTGTTCTCTAGTAGCTGTTTCTGGATCTTCCTCTCAATAAAGCCTGCATTTGGATCACCACTGCATCACCACTGTCTGTTTCCACCGAGCAGTTCATGACAGAAAACTAAGCCACCACTGAACCAGCGGCTGAGAGAACCCCTTCAACTTCAACATGGATCCTACAGCACAGATCGTAAGCCTCCGTCAATTAGAACATCCTTTGAAAGTTTTTGTGACTGATTTTTTAAAACTCTCTCATCAGTCCTACTTAGATGATTTTTGTTTAATGGTGTTCTTTCGGGGAGGACTATCTGAACTGCTCGGCTCTGCTATGCCGTTTCCTGATCCTCGCTGGACTCTTGCCCAATACGTTGACCTGGCCCTTTCCGAGAGTGGTTCACTATTTTCCGTGGCCTTATTAGAAGCAGAGGTTTTGCTTCCTGGCGAATCTGCGTTTCACAAGGAACCCGTTGAATTTATGCCTCAAGAGATTTCAGCCGAACTAATGCTTCAAGTTTTCCCTGATGAATCAGCGCTGCAGCGCATCATGTGAGCACAGCCGAGCCCGCTCATCTCATCTACCCAGCCGAGCCTGCTCATCTCATCTGCCCGGCCAAGCCCGTGCCTCGCACCAGACCTACTGAGCCAGTGCTACATGTCAGCCTTGCCGAGCCAGCGCTGCAAGAGAGTCCCATCAATTCAGCGTTTCACGTCTGCCTTGCCGAGACAGAGCTTAACGTCAGCCCTGACGAACATGCGCTCCACGTGAGCCATGACGAGCCTGCTACTCACTCGTCCGCCGAGTCATTACCTGTCCCTGAGTCATTGCCGGTCCCCAAGTCATTGCCGGTCCTTGAGTCATTGCCGATCCCAGAGTCATTGCCTTTCCCTGAGTCATTTCAGAACTGCTGGAAGCCTTTCCCTCAGATTACGCATACCTGCCAACATGTACGCATTTTGCGTAGTGGGCACGCATTTTGACCTCAAAGTACGCTGGTACGATTTGTCACTCTAAACTACGCAAAAACCTGGCGATGCGTATTTGCACGCGCAGTCCTCAAATCAAGCAATAGCAAGACAAGAAGAGTTCGACCAATCATAGTGCTGGGTTCATTCAAATTGCAAGCAGAGATGATTGACAGATGTGTAAGCCCTATAAATAAAAAGAGACTGAAAATCAACACCAATAAAGAATCCCGCTCGATCCCGCTTCCATTTGCACGCGCCCCGAGTCTGACTGATTTAAGCGAGGACAGTAGGCCTACAGTAGTCGGGACTTCTCCTGAAGGTAAACGGGCTGTGGTGGATGTAGAAAGTTGAAATATTGTATTTGAGTTCATTTAAAATTGATTGGTTATCACACGGGACGGGATCGCAAGGATTATTTAAAAAAAAAATACTCCATAATTCATTCATGGTAACTCAGATAAGAGGAAGACATTCAGCCATGCAAATTAAAAAATGCTCAAGTAATGTTGAACAATAAATCTAAATAAAATTGAAATCGCTATGTCTTAGTGATTATGAAAGTGCTGTTATTTGTGGATGACTAATATAAAGCGCAAATCTGGAGAAACAGGTGTTTATTTTTTTCATTCTCAGTGTTGAGAAACATAGCCTGCTTGTGTTAAGGTTATTATGTTAATAACCAAAGTACCGAATTATGTTATGTGTTACTTTATTATGTTAATAACCAAAGTACCGAATTATGATACATATATATTTTGTATGAAAACTAGTGTGGTTGGCGTACTTATGGATTAAAAACGACCATTGTATGATCTCATGTATCAGTGCTGCGCGAGCTCTCACAAACAGACTCGCGTACACAGAGAGAGAAGATATTTATAATATAAAAATTGACAGGCAAAGTTTGACAGGCTTGCTTGTGTTTTCTTTGTCAAAATGTCAAAGCTTTTTGTCTTGTCTATTCGTGTTTTTACAATTAGTTAAGCGACAGACGCTTTACTGTTAACAGCCCTCATTATATGTCGGATTCGTCTTATTTGAACAATTATATTATTGGTCATGTGACAGGACTCCTGTCTATTCATTGTTAACTGTTTCTATAAATATATTTGGATTGGCTAAAGTTTATTCAGCTAATGCATGTCCTGTTTATAATATGTAGCCTAATGTTCAAATGCAAAGAAAGCACAAATATAAGCCCTTTTCCATGTAGGATTTAATATCATATTTGGATATTGGAATAATCAATTAAGTAGCCAATTTAAAATAAATAACATGTACACGTTTTTTTTTTTACTGGTATCTAGGTTTTTTCAAATTATTTTAGACTAATTGACCAGCACAGATTATATGCAATATAATACTAATCAATCATGAATAAAGAAATGGAGTTGAGTAGGATTGAAACTTTGTACTTTCACTGTTGCATTGCAGTGCAAGTTAAATTTAGTATTTGTGTCAAATTAAATAACCTTTAGAGGTCAAAACTATTTTTATAGAATTATAAAGATAGGCATGTGTCTGTGTGTGACACAGACAAAAATAATGAAAAAAATATATATTTTGAGATATACCTACCACAATATACATGCCACCACCATCAACAACAAGAACACACATGAACGAACATTTTAAAGATCCACATCTGTATGACCTTCTTCTGGAGAACACAAAAGAAGATATAAATACAGAAGTAGATACACTCTCTGGGGATGATACAGTGATTCCACTAAATGTCGGAGTTTACTTTCTTAATCTGCGCGATTAACCCTTTCACCCTCCCAGTCATTGATGCTGCGCCATCCGTGCACAAATGAAAAAGTTCTCTGAGAAAAAGGTGTCGATAACGTGAAACACATCTTTACCGGTAGTGTTCCCCACTAGTTCTACTTCTCCCCTTCTACTTCTTGCAGAATAGAATGTGCTCGTTAAAGGAGCATTTCACCCATTGCAACATTAATCTTTATTGAAAGTGGATCATATATGTAGTTGAAATGTAAAATCATTTTTTTAATTTGGTGCCCTCTTGACTGAGAAAAGACAGAAAATAACCAAGGGGCGCCTTTGTGTTAAAAAACTACAGTTCCCAGAATTCCCCAACATTGCATAGCTCCGCAAGACACACCCACTAACCCACCCACCGGAACAGCGCAAACAGAGACGCAAACACACTCTTCCGTCTACAACGCTAACATTAGCTGTTACCAGAGTAAGAGTTTGAAATTCATTTCAAACAAAATGTCTAGTTAGTTGGCTGTGGCGAACAGGACGATCGAGGGCGAGGGATGTAAGAGGACGGCGCGCTGCGCGAGGCCGGTGGCGTGAGTGATAATGAAAGACACCTGTGAGGTGCGCGCCGGTGCGTCTCTCACGAATAGAAGGAGCGAATGCATAAAATGGGGAGCGACGACGGCAGATCGAGAGAGAAACAGGCCTGATTTTATGTTTTGTTTTTGTTGTGTATAACGCTGGCTTACTTTCGTTTTGTATTTGTTCATTTTACTATTAAAATGTTTAAATGTTCGCCGGTTCATGCCTCTTTCTTCCCACAACATTAAACCCCGTTCACGTTACATTTGTAAACACATTAACGTTAGTGAATTACTCCGCGTTTGTATTCATTTCTGTATGGTGAATTACTGCATGATACCTGGATGTTCTGAAGGCGAAACTATCACAACACAAACGTCCGTGTGCTCGTCTGATTCAGAGATTTCCTCCAGGAGAAATTGCCATCGTTGAAATTCTCTGCAGCAGACGGACTCTGTGTCCGTAGGCCGTGACACGCAGCGAGAGTCCAGGCAACAGCAGGCCGCCGAGCTCGACCCAGTCCGGGCATCTCCTGCTCCTCCATCAGCCTCAGCTGCTCTAAACTATACCGCAGCTCGTAAAGATAGCCACGAACATTGGATTCAAGCAGCAGACTTTCAAAAACCCTCTTCTTCCATATCATGTTTAGTTTCTTCCATTATCATAACTTCATATCTCCACAGGGCTTGTTAGCTTAGCTTCCAAACAAGATGGCGGATATTGATTTCAGGTTCTGCAAGTGAAGTCCCACCCACTGATCTGTAATAGGCCTGTGGGTGAGTGGGTGCCACACCCTTGAATAATAATGAGCTAATCATTGTAGTCTGTTGACATTTCAATGAAATGTGACTTCCTGCTTATCGTGACGCAAAATGACGACTTTTACGTCACGATAAGCAGGAAATAAAACACTTAAATCCTTATTTCTCCCATCTCAGGGGAAAATAAGGGAATAAACCATGACCATTCAAAAATATGACTGGGTTTCTAAAGATACAAAGCTTAATGCAAATGGGTGAAGTGACCCTTTAATTTCAGAAATGTCTCTGTATCGCACAAACGCAATCAGCTGCGCTTCCCCACTAACATCTGTTGACTCGTCCAATTGCAAATGGACCGGAAAGTTTTAACTTTTCCGCTTCTTGATCGACAATATCAACGCCCATGTCATCAATCCTACGGCACACTGTTTTATTGGACAATGGTACTGTTTTTAGTGCATCAGCTTTCTTATCAATCACTGTTTCTGCAAGAATTACAGCAGCAGAATTAGCTCCTCAGCAACAATAAATGACTTTTTGGATTTAGCCACAAGTAGCGACACAGCATATGAGGCCTGCAATGCTTTTTTTGACACTACAGTCGCTTTCTTTAATTTTTCTTGACTTCCCTTAAACTCTGATAGTTTTCTTTGAAAAAACTCTGCTGTCTTACCGACACAGGAAAGATGCTTGGTACTTAGGTGTTGTTGTAAATGGGTTGGTTTCATGCTATTATTAGAGAGCACATCCCCGCAGAGGAAACACAGTGGCTGAGGCGGTTCAGTAGGTGTAAAACCGAAAACGACATACTGTTCATGAAATTGCTGGTACTTTAACTTATCAGCTTTTTTTATTTTTCTTTATCGCGCAATTAAAAAAGTTAAGTGACTCTGTTAAAATGGCTTTGCGTTAATGCCGTTAATAACGAGTTTAACTGACAACCCTAATATAAATTAAAGCTGCAAGCAGCGATGGGCGGGCCCTCGCACCTGTAGCGCGTCGGGGTGTGAGGCGGCCGCGTCGCATATTTTGCAGCTCAGCCGGTGCGGCTGTAAATTTGCTACGCTGCTTCATTAAAGGTCACTTCCTGTTGCCAGCAGGTGGCGCTATGACTGGGTGAATGTCGGCATGTAGATTTGTTCAGGGCGGGACTCTTGTCAAATGTGTACAATTTGGTGCAGATCTGGGCATTTACAGCCAAGTTACTACAACTTCCTGTTTCATGGCGAATCATCGATGCCACGGACACGCCCATTGAGGAAAACACGCAGATAGCACAACTTTTCATCGTCAATGCCTTTAGAAGGCACAGCAGAAATTTGAAGTCGATCCGACTAACTCCCTAGGAGGAGTTAGTTAAAGTACGTAATGAGTAAATCATCCAAAAATGGCGGTGAAATTAGAAATGGCCGACTTCCTGTTGAGTTTAGGGCATCGCTCCAAGAGACTTTTCTGTGCGGCTGGACATGGTAGATGTACCACTGAAATTTCATACAGGTCGGTCAAACATGCGACGGGGGCTGCTTCGTTAAAGGCCACTTCCTGTTGCCAGCAGGTGGCGCTATGACTGTGGGTGAATTTCTGAATGTAGATTTTTTCAGGGCGGGACTCTTGTCAAATGTGTAAAATTTTGTGCAGATCTAGGCATTTACAGCCAAGTTACTACAACTTCCTGTTTCATGGCGAATCATCGACGCCACACACACACCCATTGACGAAAACGCGCAGATAGCACAACTTTACATCGTCAATGCCTTTGGAAGGCACAGCAGAAATGTGAAGTCAATCCGACGAAAGCCCTAGGAGGAGTTCGTTAAAGTACGTAATGAGTAAATCATCCAAAAATGGCGGTAAAATTCGAAATGGCCGACTTCCTGTTGAGTTTAGGGCATCGCTCCAAGAGACTTTTCAGTGCGTCTGGACATGGTAGATGTGCCACAGAAATTTCGTACATGTCGGTCAAACATGCGACAGGGGGCTGCTTCGTTAAAGGTCACTTCCTGTTGCCAGCAGGTGGCGCTATTACTGTGGGTGAATGACAGCATGTAGATTTGTTCAGGGCGGGACTCTTGTCAAATGTGTAAAATTTCGTGCAGATCTGGGCATTTACAGCCAAGTTACTACAACTTCCTGTTTCATGGCGAATCATCGACGCCACGGACACGCCCATCGACGAAAACACGCAGATAGCACAACTTTACATCGTCAATGCCTTTAGAAGGTACAGCAGAAATGTGAATTTGATCCGACTAATTCCCTAGGAGGAGTTCGTTAAAGTACGGAGTGTGTAAATCGTCCCAAATCGGTCGCCAAATTCAAAATGGCGGACTTCCTGTCGAGTTTAGGGTATGGGTTCTTGAGGCTTTTTTGTACGTCTGGTCATGCTAGATGTACCACAGAAATTTCGTACATGTCGGTCAAACATATGGCGGGGGCTGCTACGTTAAAGGTCACTTCCTGTTGCCAGCAGGTGGCGCTATGACTTAGGGTGAATGTCGGCATGTAGATTTGTTCAGGGCGGGACTCTTGTCAAATGTGTAAAATTTCGTGCAGGTCTGGGCATTTACAGCCAAGTTATTACAACTTCCTGTTTCATGGCGAATCTTCGACGCCACGGACACGCCCATCGACGAAAACGCGCAGATAGCACAACTTTACATCGTCAATGCCTTTAGAAGGCACAGCAGAAATTTTAAGTCCATCCGACTAAATCCCTAGGAGGAGTTCGTTAAAGTACGGAGTCTGTAAATCGTCCAAAAATGGCCGCCAAATTCAAAATGGCGGACATCCTGTCGAGTTTAGGGTATGGGTTCTTGAGGCTTTTTTGTGCGTCTTGATATGATACACGTCCCCACCAAATTTCGTGCATGTAGGTTGAACGTGGACGAGGGGCTAATTTTTTTCAATTTTCTAGGTGGCGCTATCGTGCCATTTTGCCCCGCCCATCCGCGAAACCCACAAAATACGAAATTTTTCACCAGTCCTGACATGCGTGCCAAATTTGGTGAGTTTTTGAGCATGTTGCGGCCCCGAAAATGGCACTTACTTTGCAGAAAAAAAAAAAAAAAAAAAAAAAAAAAATTAAAGCTGCAAGCAGCGATGGGCGGGCCCTCGCACCTGTAGCACGTCGGGGTGTGAGGCGGCCGCGTTTCATTTTCTGCAGCTCAGCCAGTGCGGATGTGCATTTGCCACACTGCTTCGTTAAAGGCCACTTCCTGTTGCCAGCAGGTGGCGCTATGACTGTGGGTGAATGTCGGCATGTAGATTTGATCAGGGCGGGACTCTTGTCAAATGTGTTAAATTTCGTGCAGATCTGGGCATTTACAGCCAAGTTACTACAACTTCCTGTTTCATGGCGAATCATCGACGCCACGGACACGCCCATCGACGAAAACGTGCAGATAGCACAACTTTTCATCGTCAATGCCTATAGAAGGCACAGCAGAAATTTGAAGGCGATCCGACTAAAGCCCTAGGAGGAGTTAGTTAAAGTACGTAATGAGTAAATCATCCAAAAATGGCGGTAAAATTAGAAATGGCTGACTTCCTGTTGAGTTTAGGGCATCGCTCCAAGAGACTTTTCTGTGCGTCTGGACATGGCAGATGTACCACAGAAATTTCGTACATGTCGGTCAAACATGCGACGGGGGCTGCTTCGTTAAATGTCACTTCCTCTTGCCACTAGGTGGCGCTATGAATGTGGGTGAATGTCGGCATGTAGATTTGTTCAGGACGGGACTCTTGTCAAATGTGTAAAATTTCGTGTAGAACTGGGCATTTACAGCCAAGTTACTACAACTTCCTGTTTCATGGCGAATCATCGACGCCACGGACACGCCCATCGACGAAAACGCGCAGATAGCACAACTTTACATCGTCAATGCCTTTAGAAGGTACAGCAGAAATTTGAAGTTGATCCGACTAAATCCCTAGGAGGAGTTCGTTAAAGTACGGAGTGTGTAAATCGTCCCAAATCGGTCGCCGAATTCAAAATGGCGGACTTCCTGTCGAGTTTAGGGTATGGGTTCTTGAGGCTTTTTTGTGCGTCTGGTCATGGTAGATGTACCACAGAAATTTCGTACATGTCGGTCAAACAAGCGGCGGGGGCTGCTTCGTTAAAGGTCACTTCCTGTTGCCAGCAGGTGGCGCTATGACTGTGGGTGATTGTCGGCATGTAGATTTGTTCAGGGTGGGACTCTTGTCAAAGGTGTAAAATTTCATGCATATCTGGGCTTTTACAGTCAAGTTACTACAACTTCCTGTTTCAAGGCGAATCATCGACGCCACGGACACGCCCATCGACGAAAACCCGCAGATAGCACAACTTTACATCGTCAATGCCTTTAGAAGGCACAGCAGAAATGTGAAGTCGATCCGACTAAAGCCCTAGGAGGAGTTAGTTAAAGTACGTAATGAGTAAATCATTCAAAAATGGCAGTAAAATTAGAAATGGCCGACTTCCTGTTGAGTTTAAGGCATCGCTCCAAGAGACTTTTCTGTGCGTCTGTCCATGGTAGATGTACCACAGAAATTTCTTACATGTCGGTCAAACATGCGGCGGGGGCTGCTTTGTTAAAGGCCACTTCCTGTTGCCAGTAGGTGGCACTATGACTGTGGGTGAATGTCGGCATGTAGATTTGTTCAGGGCGGGACTCTTGTCAAAGGTGTAAAATTTCATGCATATCTGGGCATTTACAGCCAAGTTACTACAACTTCCTGTTTCAAGGCGAATCATCGACGCCACGGACACGCCCATCGACGAAAACCCGCAGATAGCACAACTTTACATCGTCAATGCCTTTAGAAGGCACAGCAGAAATGTGAAGTCGATCCGACTAAAGCCCTAGGAGGAGTTCGTTAAAGTACGTAATGAGTAAATCATCAAAAAATGGCGGTAAAATTAGAAATGGCCGACTTCCTGTTGAGTTTAAGGCATCGCTCCAGGAGACTTTTCTGTGCGTCTATCCATGGTAGATGTACCACAGAAATTTCTTAAATGTCGGTCAAACATGCGGCGGGGGCTGCTTTGTTAAAGGCCACTTCCTGTTGCCAGCAGGTGGCGCTATGACTGTGGGTGAATGTCGGCATGTAGATTTGTTCAGGGTGGGACTCTTGTCAAATATGTAAAATTTCGTGCAGATCTGGGCATTTACAGCCAAGTTACTACAACGTCCTGTTTCATGGCGAATCATCAACGCTTCGGACACGCCCATCGACGAAAATGCGCAGATAGCACAACTTTACATCGTCAATGCCTTTAGAAGGCACAGCAGAAATGTGAAGTCGGTCCGACTAAATCCCTAGGAGGAGTTCGTTAAAGTACGGAGTTTGTAAATCGTCCAAAAATGGCCTCCAAATTCAAAATGGCGGACTTCCTGTCAAGTTTAGGGCATCGCTCCAAGAGGCTGTTTTGTGCGTCTGGTCATAGTAGATGTACCACAGAAGTTTCGTACATGTCGGTCAAACAAGCGGCGGGGGCTTCTTCGTTTAAGGTCTGTAGATTTAAAATCTTCGTTTCCCCTTGTTATTTAATTTAATGAAAAGACACCAGTCATTCTGCCAATATATGTTATTTATTTTACCAATTTATATAAGACATAAGGGAGAGAGAGTGGACCAGCAAAGATCGTACTTGTTGCCTCTCTGTATTTTCCTCTCTCTCCTTAAAACAAAGAGCTACACAGTACATATAGCTGCTAACATCTGCTCTCCATCAATCACCGAAATGTATATTCTGCTCCACGGAAAGAAACATAATACACTCAACTTCCCCCCAAGTCTCCCAAACTCTAAAAGTCTTCCACATACAGAATTCAGAAAAGTTTGATTCATAAAAATGTAGATTATAAATGATTATGAATATATATGAAAAGTATAAAAAATGTATATGAAAAGTGTAAATCACATGCATAATACTAATGATTATGATTATTAATAAAAACAATAAAAAAACTAAAAACAACATTAAATGATGAGATTGTGAATCTTCAGTCCCTCCTCTGGAACTACGGCCGTCAGTTCCACACCATCATCTCCAGGTGGCCAACCTATTGAAGTGATAGTGCTGAGGAGAAATAGTAGACCAAGACATAGACATAGAAGACAAAAGAATTGAAACAGAAAAGAAAAGAAATAACAAACAAAAACCCAACCCATGTTATGTCCCCGCATACTATGTGTTATTTAACATCTATGTGTGAGCATTTAAAATGAACCCCAATCATCTAAGAAAAGAAAAACTAAAAAAGTCTTCTGCCCGTGCCTGGACTCATTAATTAATTAACTCGTTAATTAATTAACTCCTCCAGTTCCGAGCCAAAATAAGAAATTAAAATAAACGTTGATGTTAAAGGGTCCTATCCCTTGGGGTTGCAAATCAGTAAGCGGGTGTTCATTGTTTGTGAGGTTGTGTTTTGTAAGTAGTGTAGTGTAAAATCTCCTATCTCACTCCGAATTTTCCATTCTCGGTTCTATCCATTTTGTCAGTAATAACCAATCTAAAAGGTTTGGTACTTCTCTTTCTTATCACATATATGATAAGTTTTATTACTAACAGAAACACAAAAACTCCTACCATAGTCAAAACTATCCATTCCAACCATGTTAAATTCCCTGGAATTCGAGCTAATTTCCTCTCAGACATCAATTTAGCTACTCCATTCGCTACGATAACATGACCCATTGCTTGAATTCCCTCCTCTTGAGCTGCCTTAACGCTTGCTTTAACTCTCTTGACCATTTCAAAGAGTTCATAATTCCTCTCTTCCACCAAATCATTATTCCACCACTGTGGATCTAACTGCAACAATTGCACATGTGGGACATGAATTCCACCCAATTGAAGAGGATAGAGAATCTCAACGCAAAATGGATCAGAAGGAATTGGACATAGCTTTCCTCCGTATATCATATTTTCATTTATTCCGTCATGTAATATACACCACTGTGCTTCTGACACCTGCCATGCACCTGTGGCTCGATCTAAAGGAACTACTTCCCAAACTGCAGATCCATTAAGAGACAGACTAAACATTGTAGAACATGAGCAAATTACCCACTCATGTTCCTCAATACAACAGTCTGTAGTAGAAATCATTGGTGTTTCACCTTCAGCCCAATATCCATTCCTTCCCAATCTAATTACTGAATTTCCTTGTCTAACCCCCATTGATTGGAATCGTCTAACTGTCATAATATTGCGTTTCCCATATTGAGGCCAGACCATAATCAAAGGTAATATTCCAGAACCTGACAACGAATCTTCATTGATTGCGATTTTAACTAATGGAGCATGTTTAGCAGAAGTCAAATTAAGTTGTTTTCCAAAAACCCATAACAAAGATTCCGCTATTCGCTCAGGAACTTGCCCCATTCGAATAACCTGAATATCCTCTACCATTTGATCCTTCAAATTCTGAGCCAAAAATAAACACGCTGCACGATGTGTCTCAAAATTAGACGATTTCACTAATGCATCTGCCAATTCCCTCGCTGCGTCATTAAGATGCTGACCCGCTGCTATAATATGTAGAGAACCTTGAAGAGTCTCAGTAAGTCCTTTGCCGGTCATTGTTCCCACCCACTGAGAATACTCACTTAATTGGTTCAGCTGAGCAGTATTACTAATTGAATTGACAGAGCCAAATACCCCCGCTATGTCTCCCCATATACTTCGAGGTTTGCGATTTCGACTTCCAAGAGGATCCTTAGAGGTATAATATTTAATTTCTTTTTCCAACCAGCTCCTAATTTTTGTGAAATTTCCACAATAGGACTGATCATAAACAGTAAGAAGAGACATCAAGTTATAATTAATGCGTTGTCGCACCATATGAGCTTCGTTTATCAAGGTTTTGGTTTCCTTTGCTAACAATATACCATGAGCTGGTGCAATAGTTGTACTTGGGCATGTTTTAGCTTTGTTTGTCTTTCCCGCAGAAAGATAAAAACACCGTCCAATTTCCCCAGTTTCTAATTCAGTCTCACAATATTCATTCGCATCTTCCGAATGCCAAACTCGTATGTAATTTCCCTTGAATCTAGTTGTCCTGGAGGTAGCATCCCATAGAAACCCCTCGCATGGTAACACTATGGGATAGATACAGCCTAGGGCTAATGAATCCCATATTGTAAGCATGTGGGTACGATTCAAAATGAAATTAATTTCCACATCAGTAGATGTTATGAGGTTTAACCCCACAATTTCACATTGTTCTTTTGAACAAATTTCTCGTCTTTGAGCACTACCGGTATACCCCCCATCTTTCACCGGCCAAATTACTCTGCTTTTGTAACATTGGTGGTGAAAGTTACATCCACCGTAGATGCCCACTCGATATTTAGCAAGGTCTTTATCATTACGTGGCACCCAATCCCATAATCCCCATCTGGAAATGAAGGGTAGAGTAAAACGTTGGCCAGATTTCAGGGTTGCATTCCGAGTAATTTCCTGAACTCGAGGAGTCCATAAAGCTTGGCTTCCTTGGTAAATGCCAAGTAAAATTAAAAACAAGCATACCATTGTCGTTGTGTATCGAGAATAACTTGCGACCATCTCTAATCAATGTCAATGGAATTGATTCCTGAAATGGAAGCAGAAAAATAATTAATCATCACTCCTTTTTCCCAAAGTTAATGAGTGAACAGTGCTCAATCTCAGGTCCTAAGCCTTCATCATTTTGTTCATTCACTAAGCAAGGTTTAACTTGTGACCAATGATACCATCTATCTGTTCCTACACCCTTCCCTTTTAGGCAGACACTTGTATCTGTTGTTAAGAGTACCTCATATGGCCCCTCCCACCTAGGTTCTAAACCTTTCCTGGGAATACGTTTGACCATAACAAAACTGCCTAACTCAGGAATGTGTGAATGTCAGTAGTGGTATGTTTTTCATCCCATTGCTGTTGAGCTTCTCGCACTTTCTTATTATTGTCTTTGATTGCTTTGTCCAGCATTGTAAGATAGCGTCGTAGCTTCTCTTGGAACAAAGTAGAGTCTCCTCCTGTTCCCGCAGGCGGCGGAGCATCAGGAGGCAGAACCATTGCTCTTCCAGTCATCAGTTCAAAAGGAGTCAGTCCCGTCACTCTGTTCGGGGTTGCTCTCAGATTCCACAAAATTGCGGGTAACAACTTATGCCACCCTTGGCCAGTTTGCAGAATGGCCTTGGTAAGAGCGGTTTTCAACGATCTGTTCATGCGTTCCACTAGGCCTGAAGACTCAGGTCTATATGGGATGTGAAACTTCTGTTTAATCCCCATCAATTTCATTGCTTCCTTCATCAGTTTTCCAGTGAAGTGAGTTCCATTGTCAGAATCAAGTTCATATGGAAGACCCCAGCGAGGAAAGACTTGTTCAACCATCACTCGTGCGGCTGCTTCAGCAGTGCAGGTTTTTGTTGGGAATGCTTCCACCCATCTAGTAAATCTGTCCATGATTACTAGAATGTATTGGTACCCTCCACTGGGTGACAAAGGTCCTGTGAAATCGATTTGGAGATGTGTCCATGGACCTGTTGGTCTGGGTGCATGTGACATCCGCACCTTTACAGATTTTCCAACATTTGCTTTCAGACAGATCAAGCATCTTCTACAGTAATCATCAATGTCTCTCATCATTCGTGGCCACCACCACGTCTCGCTGATTTGAGCTTTCATTGCTTTTGCTCCAGCATGTACTTTTCCATGATACAGCTGCATTAGTTCCCTTCTTGTTCCGATAGGCATCACCACTTGTCCTGTTGGAATTCTCCAGATAGCTTGATCATCCTCTTTCGCTCCCGCTTTTATCCATTGTTCTTTCTCTTCATCTGTCTCAGTTTGATATGACAGAAGGCGGAGCTCAGGATTATCTTCGGTGTTTTCCTTTACCAAGGTAACAGGAGTAAGAGGAAGTAGTGCTGCTTCTCTGGCCGCTGCATCTGCTGCCGTGTTTCCTTGACTTTCTTTGGACTTGTCAGATTGATGTGATTTTACTTTGATCACGGCTGCTTCTCTAGGTAAGTGACATGCTGCAATCAAACGACGAATTATGGAAGCATGTTGTATTTCGCTCCCATTGCTGGTGATAAGTCCACGTTTTTTCCACAGGGCAAGGTAGTCATGGACCACTCCAAAAGCATAACGACTATCTGTGTAGATGTTGACTCGTTGTCCTTCCGATAATTCGAAAGCTTCTGCAAGTGCTATGAGCTCAGCTACTTGTGCTGAAAAATGCCCAGAAAGAGCTCCTTTCTTCACGACATTTCCATCAGCTTCCACTACAGCCCATCCAGTATGTCGTTTTCCATCAACATAGTAACTGGATCCATCGACCCATAACTCCTTGTCTGGATTTTCAAGAGGTGTTGGACTAACAGGACCAAGACTTTCTTCTTCTACTTGTTTTTCACACTCATGTGGTGTTCCCTCGTGTGGTTCGATCATCATCGTTGCAGGGTTAAGGGATGTGTCTCTGATGATTTCCACTCTCAAATCCTTGTTCAACAAAGTTGCTTCCCATTTTGCTCTCCTTGCATCAGTAATGGTCTTGATGTTTGTGTTGTTCAGCAACGTCACTATACTGTGTGGAGTATGCAATATGATTGTTTGTGCTCCTATCAAATTTTCCACAGCATCCACTGCCCATGTGGCACCATCGAGAGCTTGTATACATCGTGGTTGACCAATCATTGTAACAGGAATCTTTGTGGAAAAGTATCCAACAGGTCTGTATCGATCACCTGGTTTTTGACACAGTACTGCTGAGTACGTCTCATCTCCCACCCTGGTCCACAAATGAAACGGCAATCGTCCATCAGGAAGTCCCAAGGCTGGGGCTGAAGTCAGTTTTTCTTTCATTGAAGTAAATGCTTCCTCAGCTTCCGGTGTCCAGTTTATCTGTTCCATTCCAGGCTTTCCTCCCTTGTACAAGTCAATGAGGGGGCTGGTGATGCTGGCAAAATCAGGAATATACTGACGACAATAGTTGAAAAGTCCCATCACTTTCCTCATTCCTGTAACTGTTAGAGGTTTTGGAAGTTGCCGTAATGCCTCCACACGCTCTGTTGTCAGTCTCCTTCCCTCGACAGATATTTCTTGGCCCAAGTAGATAACCTTGGTTTTGGCCAGCTGTGCTTTGTCGGGGTTGACTTTGAATCCTCCTTTCTTAAGGGCTTGTAGGACAATATTCAGAGCAAATATGTGGCTGTTTTCATCTGGGCTTGCAATTAACAAGTCATCCACGTATTGGAGGCAAACACTTCCTGAACTCTCGATTTCAGCTTTTTGCTCCGTTAAGAACTGATCCAAAGTTCTGTGAAATACCACAGGAGAAATATTAAGTCCTTGTGGGAGTCTGTTCCAGACATACTGTTTTGCACCCACTGTGAAGGCAAGTTTCTCTTGAGATTTTTCGTCAATAGGTATAGACCAGAAAGCAGACAGTACATCTAGCACTGTGAAAATTCTTGCATTTCCTGGAATATCATTCAGAATGGTGGCAGGATTGGCCACAATAGGATGCGGTTTTGGTGTTACACTGTTGAGTCTTGTGTAATCAATGGTTAATCTCCAGGAGTTATCCGATTTCTTGACAGGCCAGACAGGACTATTAGTGGTTGATGAAGTTTGTCTGATAATCCCTTCAGCTTCCAAGTCTGCCACTATCTCTTCCACGGCTCGTCTTGCTTCAGGTCGGATAGGGTATTGTTTATGAGGGGCATGTGTCGGCCCTTCAATAACAACAGGGTCAATGTTGGCTTTGCCACAATCAAATTTGTGTTTAGCCCAAACTTCTGGATGTAAACTGCACAGAAGACCCCACACACCGTCTTTGGTCCAGTCTCTGATGATTGGTTTTGCTGCACCAACTGAACTCAAATTACATGTGCGATCTTCGTGTGGTATTATCCCAGCTGTTGTAGCGATTTGACGACTGTCAGTGAAGATGATCATGTTCAACAATGGAAGTATGTCCATGCCAATGAGGCTTCCTTGTGAATTCGGTCCCACCCAGAAAGATGTCCATACGACTTCATCTTCGTGTATTTGTAGTGGAACTTGGATACTTTTATGAAATGTTGTGATACCTCCTCCAACTCCTTCAACTTCCATAGTTTCATCTGTTGTAGGTAGGTTCAGATCTGTTATTGAAATTGAGGCTCCTGTGTCAACCAGGATATCACATGGGTGGCCCCCTATTAATGCATTGATGAAAAGGCGATTGTCTCTTTTCTTACTAATACAGGGGGCCGCTGATTCCTATTGCGGACGCATAATCCCCTCTATGAGTTGACGGACTTGTGCGTCCGTCCATGTCTTCCCTTGAGAGGTTTCATCATGATTTTTCGCAGTGACTTGTTTAAATGATGGACCTTGACCTTCTGCTCCACCACCTTTAGCCCAGCAGTCTTTTCTTGAGTGGCCACGCTTTCCACAATTGCCGCAAACAACAATCTTATTCTTTGTGTCCATGTTGTATTGAGCTGTCGCCACTCCTTTTCGATTTGTCTTGTTTCCTTCTTCCTTGTTTGATCTCATCGCCATCTCTAGACGGCCAGCCCATTGCATAATTTGGTCATATGTTTCGCCTGGATTGACTCCAAGTGATAACGCTTGTTGGTATTTAGAGCTAAACCCATCCACAAGTGTGTCAGTGAATTGTTCATCATCTCTGTCAGGTTGTTTCTTAGCGCAGAGAGCCCATCTCTCATAAGTGTTCCACTTACGCAGAGCATATTCGTCTGGAGATTCATCATCCTTTTGCTTAATCAATGTCACTGATGTGAATGGAATTTTACCGCTTCCCAAGATTTCTTGGATTTCTTTTCGGAATACATCTAATGTTTGCCAAAGACCCAGGGGTCGTCCTTGGCCATCAACCCACAAGTCTACCCATTGGGCTGTTGTTATCGACGCTGGCAGGCGTTCCCATCGGTCTCTTGGGATTTTAGCTTTCACAATGGTGTGAATGTCTTTTAGTGTCATTTGATGTGCTTCAACCAGGGAGTCTAATTCTCGCCAAAACTCTGTGTTTGGATCTTGTCTCTTCAGAGGAGGCAAGGCTGAGAGAATGGCTTGTCGTTCTCCCGGAGTAAATGGTCTTTCTTCGGTCATCATCTCAGGTTGCGACTCTTCCCTTTTAATCACAGGTGAAGAAAATTCAGGACCGATTTTGTCAATTGTAATCACGTCATCATCTCTTGTCTCATCACCCCAGTCAGATCCATAATTATGAGCTGGTGTACATCTCATCATGTCTCTGCTTGGCTGGGCTGATTTAGATCTTGTTATTATTGGAGCTGCTTGTGCAGATGCAATATACATTTTGTCAACTGGACCTCTGTTTGATCTTGAAGCTTGAGGCTGCGTCAGAGGTTTAGATGAACTTGTATATTGTTCAGGCAAAGGTGGATAAATTGGTTTGTAAGGTGGAGGCGTTACTGTTGTCGCGGATTTCACTGGTGCTTGTGAATATTTCCTTTCAGCTTCAGTTATTATATTTGTCCAATCTGGATCAAATAAATCATCACTGGTCGTGTTTTCCTTCTCTGGACATGTGATGGACATGATTTTGTTTAATTTGTGGTATGCTTCAAGCTGAGGCCTCATAACTTCAACAAGCGGTACCGGACCACCATTTAAGTCGCAACAAATTCCACCTTGTTTCACAATCCAATTAGCTGCTAAAATTGGAAATGCTTTTGATTTTATCTTGTCTTTTTGGGACTCGAACCAGCTTAACTGCTCATTCATAGATGCATTAATGTCCAGTCCTTTTTTCAAAAGTTTAGTTAGTTTCTTGTTCTTCTTCTTTTCAAGATACCATTCAGCTATTGTGCTGCTGGTACAGGCACTTGCTGCCATCTTCAAGTGTTAAAAGTCTGTGCACTCAGAACAGTCTGTTAACTCAGAACAGTCTGTTAACTCAGAACAGCAGGGATGTATGTGTGCCTATGTGTGTGTAAGTATGTGTGTGTGCTCAGAGCTGCAGGCTGTCTGTATATGTATAGGTATGTGTGTGTGAGGGTCCCTGCCTCTCTCCCTCACCAACTGGATGTGTTTGTGTGAAGGTACAGGGCAATTCTGAAGGGAGGGGCTGCTTCACTCTCTTTCTCTGACCCTCACTCACAGAACAAAAGAAAAATGTAAAGAAAAGTTAACTCTAATGCTTTTCAGTATTTTAGTTTTCTTTTTAAAACTCAAAATGTTCCTTTTTTTTTTTCTTCTCAAATACTTTAGATTTGATCTCAGATTAATTTCTTTGGTATTTATTTTTCCCTTAAAGTTAACTCGGATCAGTCTCCTCAAATATTTGAACAGCTTTACGGTCAGGTTCAGAATGCCCACGATCCTAGCTAGTTACAAGGGCGCCTTTTATACTTGTATAACTCTAGCGTGTTACAATGTTTTAGGGATTACTCTGCCATCATTTTTAAAACAGTCCCGCCACATTTAACCGCTTTGGTCAATCAAGTATCGCTCGTGTTAAACTTCCCTCGTCTCCTACTGAGAACGAATCTTCGGTGTGCTGGATGTTTTAGGGATTACTCTGCCTTCTTTTAAACAGTCCCGCCACTATCCAACCACGTCGCAGTTATAACCAAGCAAATTTTACTAGCTTAACCGTTTTACAGCTAATTCCAAATTTCTGACTAGATGGTCTTTTTTCTAAAAAAAGATCCATCTCTATCCCAGCATTTCAAATATTGTTTGAGGTTTACTTTTCAGAGAACCTTAAATAAGCCTAATTCAATTTGATGATTTAATCTGATTAATTTTTATATAATTTTTCCTTATGTCCCATATTCATTGGCAAAACAACTGGTACTTAAAATAACACAGTTCTTTTCAGCATTTCAGTCACTGTCTCTAATCATCAGGCAGACTTAAAACTTTTTAGAAAGGAAAAAAAGTCTTACCTGAAATGATTGAGACGAATGCCTGGGTATGCGATCCTTTTCGTGTGACGCCAAAAATGTAGATTTAAAATCTTCGTTTCCCCTTGTTATTTAATTTAATGAAAAGACACCAGTCATTCTGCCAATATATGTTATTTATTTTACCAATTTATATAAGACATAAGGGAGAGAGAGTGGACCAGCAAAGATCGTACTTGTTGCCTCTCTGTATTTTCCTCTCTCTCCTTAAAACAAAGAGCTACACAGTACATATAGCTGCTAACATCTGCTCTCCATCAATCACCGAAATGTATATTCTGCTCCACGGAAAGAAACATAATACACTCAACTTCCCCCCAAGTCTCCCAAACTCTAAAAGTCTTCCACATACAGAATTCAGAAAAGTTTGATTCATAAAAATGTAGATTATAAATGATTATGAATATATATGAAAAGTATAAAAAATGTATATGAAAAGTGTAAATCACATGCATAATACTAATGATTATGATTATTAATAAAAACAATAAAAAAACTAAAAACAACATTAAATGATGAGATTGTGAATCTTCAGGTCACTTCCTGTTGCCACTAGGTGGCGCTATGACTGTGGGTGAATGTCGGCATGTAGATTTGTTCAGGGCGGGACTCTTGTCAAATGTGTAAAATTTCGTGCAGATCTGGGCATTTACAGCCAAGTTACAACAACTTCCTGTTTCATGGCGAATCATTGACGCCACGGACACGCCCATCGACGAAAACACGCAGATAGCACAACTTTACATCGTCAATGCCTTTAGAAGGTACAGCAGAAATTTGAAGTTGATCCGACTAATTCCCTAGGAGGAGTTCGTTAAAGTACGGAGTGTGTAAATCGTCCCAAATCGGTCGCCAAATTCAAAATGGCGGACTTCCTGTCGAGTTTAGGGTATGGATTCTTGAGGCTTTTTTGTACGTCTGGTCATGGTAGATGTACCACAGAAATTTCGTACATGTCGGTCAAACATATGGCGGGGGCTGCTACGTTAAAGGTCACTTCCTGTTGCCAGCAGGTGGCGCTATGACTTAGGGTGAATGTCGGCATGTAGATTTTTTCAGGGCGGGACTCTAGTCAAATGTGTAAAATTTCGTGCAGATCTGGGCATTTACAGCCAAGTTATTACAACTTCCTGTTTCATGGGGAATCTTCGACGCCACGGACACGCCCATCGACGAAAACGCGCAGATAGCACAACTTTACATCGTCAATGCCTTTAGAAGGCACAGCAGAAATTTTAAGTCGATCCGACTAAATCCCTAGGAGGAGTTCGTTAAAGTACGGAGTCTGTAAATCGTCCAAAAATGGCCGCCAAATTCAAAATGGCGGACATCCTGTCGAGTTTAGGGTATGGGTTCTTGAGGCTTTTTTGTGCGTCTTGATATGATACACGTCCCCACCAAATTTCGTGCATGTAGGTTGAACGTGGACGAGGGGCTAATTTTTTCCAATTTTCTAGGTGGCGCTATCGTGCCATTTTGCCCCGCCCATCCGCGAAACCCACAAAATACGAAATTTTTCACCAGTCCTGACATGCGTGCCAAATGTGGTGAGTTTTTGAGCATGTTGCGGCCCCGAAAATGGCACTTACTTTGCAGAAAAAAGAAAAAAAAAAATAATCCTAACAGTTTCAATAGGGTCCTCGCACTTTTAGTGCTCGGGCCCTAATTAAAGCTGCAAGCAGCGATGGGCGGGCCCTCGCACCTGTAGCATGTCGGGGTGTGAGGCGGCCGCGTTTCATTTTCTGCAGCTCAGCCAGTGCGGCTGTGCATTTGCCACACTGCTTCGTTAAAGGCCACTTCCTGTTGCCAGCAGGTGGCGCTATGACTGTGGGTGAATGTCGGCATGTAGATTTGATCAGGGCGGGACTCTTGTCAAATGTGTTAAATTTCGTGCAGATCTGGGCATTTACAGCCAAGTTACTACAACTTCCTGTTTCATGGCGAATCATCGACGCCACGGACACGCCCATCGACGAAAACGCGCAGATAGCACAACTTTTCATCGTCAATGCCTTTAGAAGGCACAGCAGAAATTTGAAGGCGATCCGACTAAAGCCCTAGGAGGAGTTAGTTAAAGTACGTAATGAGTAAATCATCCAAAAATGGCGGTAAAATTAGAAATGGCCGACTTCCTGTTGAGTTTAGGGCATCGCTCCAAGAGACTTTTCTGTGCGTCTGGACATGGTAGATGTACCACAGAAATTTCGTACATGTCGGTCAAACATGCGACGGGGGCTGCTTCGTTAAATGTCACTTCCTCTTGCCACTAGGTGGCGCTATGAATGTGGGTGAATGTCGGCATGTAGATTTGTTCAGGACGGGACTCTTGTCAAATGTGTAAAATTTCGTGTAGATCTGGGCATTTACAGCCAAGTTACTACAACTTCCTGTTTCATGGCGAATCATCGACGCCACGGACACGCCCATCGACGAAAACGCGCAGATAGCACAACTTTACATCGTCAATGCCTTTAGAAGGTACAGCAGAAATTTGAAGTTGATCTGACTAATTCCCTAGGAGGAGTTCGTTAAAGTACGGAGTGTGTAAATCGTCCCAAATCGGTCGCCGAATTCAAAATGGCGGACTTCCTGTCGAGTTTAGGGTATGGGTTCTTGAGGCTTTTTTGTGCGTCTGGTCATGGTAGATGTACCACAGAAATTTCGTACATGTCGGTCAAACAAGCAGCGGGGGCTGCTTCGTTAAAGGTCACTTCCTGTTGCCAGCAGGTGGCGCTATGACTGTGGGTGAATGTCGGCATGTAGATTTGTTCAGGGCGTGACTCTTGTCAAATGTGTAAAATTTCGTGCAGATCAGGGCATTTACAGCCAAGTTAGTACAACTTCCTGTTTCATGGCGAATCTTCGACGCCACGGACACGCCCATCGACGAAAACGCGCAGATAGCACAACTTTACATCGTCAATGCCTTTAGAAGGCACAGCAGAAATTTTAAGTCGATCCGACTAAATCCCTAGGAGGAGTTCGTTAAAGTACGGAGTCTGTAAATCGTCCAAAAATGGCCGCCAAATTCAAAATGGCGGACCTCCTGTCGATTTTATGGTATGGGTTCTTGAGGCTTTTTTGTGCGTCTTGATATGATACACGTCCCCACCAAATTTCGTGCATGTAGGTTGAACGTGGACGAGGGGCTAATTTTTTCCAATTTTCTAGGTGGCGCTAGCGTGCCATTTTGCCCCGCCCATCCGCGAAACCCACAAAATACGAAATTTTTCACCAGTCCTGACATGCGTGCCAAATTTGGTGAGTTTTTGAGCATGTTGCGGCCCCGAAAATGGCGCTTACTTTGCAGAAAAAAGAAAAAAAAAAAAAAAAAAAAAAAAAATTAAAGCTGCAAGCAGCGATGGGCGGGCCCTCGCACCTGTAGCACGTCGGGGTCTGAGGCGGCCGCGTTACATTTTCTGCAGCTCAGCCAGTGCGGCTGTGCATTTGCTACTTTGCTTCATTAAAGGTCACTTCCTGTTGCCAGCAGGTGGCGCTATGACTGGTGGGTGAATGTCGGCATGTAGATTTGTTCAGGGCGGGACTCTTGTCAAAGGTGTGAAATTTCATGCATATCTGGGCTTTTACAACCAAGTTACTACAACTTCCTGTCTCATGGCGAATCATCGACGCCACGGACACGCCCATTGAGGAAAACGCGCAGATAGCACAACTTTTCATCATCAATGCCTTTAGAAGGCACAGCAGAAATTTGAAGTCGATCCGACTAAATCCCTAGGAGGAGTTAGTTTAAGTACGTAATGAGTAAATCATCGAAAAATGGCTGTGAAATTAGAAATGGCCAACTTCCTGTTGAGTTTAGGGCATCACTCCAAGAGACTTTTCTGTGCGTCTGGACATGGTAGATGTACCACAGAAATTTCTTACATGTCGGTCAAACATGCGGCGGGGGCTGCTTCGTTAAAAGTCACTTCCTCTTGCCACTAGGTGGCGCTATTAATGTGGGTGAATGATGGCATGTAGATTTGTTCAGGGCGGGACTCTTGTCAAATGTGTAAAATCTCGTGTAGATCTGGGTATTTACAGCCAAGTTACTACAACTTCCTGTTTCATGGCGAATCATCGACGCCACGGACACGCCCATCGACGAAAACGCGCAGATAGCACAACTTTACATCGTCAATGCCTTTAGAAGGTACAGCAGAAATTTGAAGTTGATCCGACTAAATCCCTAGGAGGAGTTCGTTAAAGTACGGAGTGTGTAAATCGTCCCAAATCGGTCGCCAAATTCAAAATGGCGGACTTCCTGTCGAGTTTAGGGTATGGGTTCTTGAGGCTTTTTTGTGCGTCTGGTCATGGTAGATGTACCACAGAAATTTCGTACATGTCGTTCAAACAAGCGGCGGGGGCTGCTTCGTTAAAGGTCACTTCCTGTTGCCAGCAGGTGGCGCTATGACTGTGGGTGAATGTCGGCATGTAGATTTGTTCAGGGTGGGACTCTTGTCAAATGTGTAAAATTTCGTGCAGATCTGGGCATTTACAACCAAGTTACTACAACTTCCTGTTTCATGGCGAATCTTCAACGCCACGGACACGCCCATCGACGAAAACCTGCAGATAGCACAACTTTACATCGTCAATGCCTTTAGAAGGCACAGCAGAAATTTTAAGTCGATCCGACTAAATCCCTAGGAGGAGTTCGTTAAAGTACGGAGTCTGTAAATCGTCCAAAAATGGCCGCCAAATTCAAAATGGCGGACATCCTGTCGAGTTTAGGGTATGGGTTCTTGAGGCTTTTTTGTGCGTCTTGATATGATACACGTCCCCACCAAATTTCGTGCATGTAGGTTGAACGTGGACGAGGGGCTAATTTTTTCCAATTTTCTAGGTGGCGCTATCGTGCCATTTTGCCCCGCCCATCCGCGAAACCCACAAAATACGAAATTTTTCACCAGTCCTGACATGCGTGCCAAATTTGGTGAGTTTTTGAGCATGTTGCGGCCCCGAAAATGGCACTTACTTTGCAGAAAAAAGAAAAAAAAAATAATCCTAACAGTTTCAATAGGGTCCTCGCACTGTTAGTGCTCGGGCCCTAATAAATATATATATATATATATATATATATATATATATACAGTACTGTGCAGAAGTCTTAGGCACACTAGTATTTTCGCCTCAAAGAAATGGTTTTAAGCCAGTTATTTATATATTTTGTTGTAGTGTCTCAGTAGGAAATATCAGTTTACATTTCCAGACATTAATTGTGCCATTAATTGTAATAATCCAGTGAAATTTTTGAATGCACAAGGATTCTGACAACAGCCAATGCTCCACACGGGGGTCGGATCTTACCATCATCGAGTGCATCTGAAATTATATGAAGAAACAGTAAAAACAGAGACTAAGACCAGAAGAACTGTGGCAACGTTTCCAAAGACGCTTGAAAAAACCTGCAAAACTAAAAACTATGTGCAATACCTGGACAAAAGCTATTTTAAACGTAAAGGGTACTAAACACCTATTGATTTGATTTACTTAACTGTTAAAAGTTAATAACAGTTAATAATAGTTATATAATTATTATATATAATTATAATAGTTAATTTATATATATTGGTTAAAAGTTAGATTTTGAAACATCTTGAAAAATTGGTATTTTTCCACTGGGTACCAGAAGAAAGAATGCGAGGACAAAAAAAAAAAAAAAATATATATATATATATATATATATACACTCACCGGCCACTTTATTAGGTACCCCATGCTAGTAATGGGTTGGACCCATTTCTCCCATCTCAGGGGAAAATAAGGGAATAAACCATGACCATTCAAAAATATGACTGGGTTTCTAAAGATACAAAGCTTAATGCAAATGGGTGAAGTGACCCTTTAATTTCAGAAATGTCTCTGTATTTATATATATATAAATAGTCTTTGCACACTTTGGTACCCAGTGACACACACTCATTATACAGCTCATTATGCATTATTTAGGATCCTCACAATCATTCACGCCCACTACACCCCCCACATATTGCCTTTCCAAATAAAAAGTGTCTTACAAATGTAAATCAATGTATTGTTTTGTGTAAATGATTAGGCAGGATGATTTTCCGATAATTTTGAAGAAAATTCTCTAGGCGACACCCTCCATTAGTCAAAAGTCTTGTGGACAAATATTTTGTCTGTGTTTTGTGGCCTTATTTCAGAAACTTTACGTTTTTTTTTTTTAATAACCATGCATAAACAATATTTTCTCAAAAAGACAAACATGTACACTCATGTTGCTCACATATTATGTTAGTCCTGTTTGTGCTAAATATAGTGTAAACCATTGCCATTAATATGTTTATAAGCAACTGAAAAAAGCACAAATGTCAGTGCATATCAAAGCATCTCAAGGACACCTTGACACCTTAAATGCCTTAGACCCCAGAGGGTTAAAGTCCCTGTAAAGTCAAAATTAAGTATGTGTTCTGAGTTTTTGACACCACAGAAAAATGTGTTATTAGCCATCCAGCCAAATTTGAATGATAAAAAAAGAAATTATTATATATTTTTTTATAAAATAAGCTATCAAATTCATGAAAAAATTAGCAGTATTCTCTGCTCTCAAATGCTGGGGGCGTGTCCGCTGGCTGCGTGGAACCCATGCCCACTCACGGGAAAGCTGTCGACGGTGATATTAGCTGATTAGCTTTTGGAGACGGGAGGATGAACGCTGAGGCGGGAGATAGCCTTTTCGGCCATGTTCACCTGTAACAGCAGATTATCAGTGAATAATCAGTGAATCCCAGTTGTCTCTGAGGAAAGTTTATAAAACGATCCAGTGTAAAACGATCACTACAGAGGCGGGTGTTCGCGGTGATCCTCAGCTCTTCATTAACAAGGTTGGCTCTCTAAAAACCTCTTCTTGATGTGATCGTTTTTAGGGAATTTAAATGAAGATACCGATCTGTTTTGTACATGATCGCATCCAGCTAATAGCCTATGCATTTATGTGTCAAATAGCTAGCTAGAAAACAGTAGGCTGTAGTAACTAATAGGACTGACAGTCACTCACGATTGAGCGGCGAATGCGAATGTGCTCTAGGGGAGAGATGAGATCAGCAAAATGCGTCATCAAATAGGGGCTTGTCCAGGAGCTCATGGGCTCCCGTGCGTCATCGAGCCCTGTTTTAGCCCCGTCCAAAAAATCCGTAAAATTGCAATGGTGAAAAACTGTTTAACGGTCTAACTCCACATTTCAGTACTTCACAGTTCACAGTCTTTGTAATATGTTTTAGCAATACATATGTAACATTCATAATGCGTTTAGAACTTTTTTGTAGAATTGCCTTTACAGGGACTTTAAGAGACTAATTACTTTATTCATTTTTAGCTGACACTTTTATCCAAAGCGACTTACAATTGCTATATATGTCAGAGGTTGCACACCTCTGGAGCAACTAGGGGTTAAGTGTCTTGCTCAGGGACACATTGGTGTCTCACAGTGGATTTGAACCCGGGTATCTCACACCAAAGGCATGTGTCTTTATGTAACATAATGCTGCTGAAGGTTGGGAAGGCATTCTTTATCTGTTCTTTAGCTAAATATCAACACATTCATATAACATGCAAAGTGCTTTAGTTTTAGATGTGATACTCTAAACTGACAACTAGAGGTGTAAAGAGTACCTGAGTAAAGGTACAGATAGCATACAGTGAAAATGACTCAAAGATGCACTAACCCTTAACACTGAAGAGACATGCTAGTGAAAATAAGAAACAATTGATTTGTAAGATTAAAAATGATGTTTTATTATTAAAGTCAAAATAAAACTGAATATTGCAATAAATAAACGTGGACACAACAGCCTCTTAAACATCAACAAACTCTCAAGCCTCAGTGAAGCACAAGTGCAAAAAAGGCCATAGGTAAACCAATATCCTTCAAAAAGGTCTCATTAATATAGCGGTCAAATAAAAGAATATTAAGTAGAATTAAATAGTCAAAGTCTAATTGTCTTGCACTGTATGTGCTGGTTTCTGCCTCATCATGTCCTCATCTTTTAAATCAAACACCTGCGATTCAGCAACTACCTGCTTGCATTCGCGTAAGGTAGCCTTGTTGACAAGTTTGACTGAGTAAAGGCAAAACTCACAAGATATAGTACATTCAATGCCCTTAATGACGATATCTCTTCTTTCTAGCTGAAACAAACTGCTGCAGAAAGTTTGGTGCCATTAAGGGGGTAATCCACCAGCCATTAGCTAGCAAGCCTTTACCTGCTGTTAGCATTCAATTATCTCCCATTCATTTTGGCGTCACTTTGACAGTGAATAACTTTACATCTGGGATTTTTAAAGACTCCATTTGTCCATTGTTTATTTCTAAAGAAACACAACAATGTATAAAAGGCTCCATTAACTTGTATCTTACAATATGGCCCAGTAAAAGCAGTTTTTGTAAAAATAGGCTAATGATTACGTCATAACGCGCAACTCTTTCACGCACAGTAGAGAAATTACCTTATAGACAGGAGGAGTTGCTAGCAGGCAATCAGGGGGACGTGGAGGCAGAGATGCTCACAAGTCTCTGAGCAAGAGTCCAAGTCAAGTCTCAAGTCTCTGAGCTAGAGTCCAAGTCAAGTCTCAAGTCTCTGAGCAAGAGTCCAAGTCAAGTCTCAAGTCTCTGAGCTAGAGTCCAAGTCAAGTCTCAAGTCTCTGCGCTAGAGTCCAAGTCAAGTCTCAAGTCTCTTTATTATAATAAGTCTCTGGTTATAATAAGTGTTGCATCACATACAGCGACCCATCCAGGCTGCTTAGAACACTCTATAGCTATATATAAGGAATTCAAAGCATGTAATATGTTATTTTGACTACTTTATCTATTAGCATACAGTATTAGCTTTGATTTTGGTATATTAAAATCAAATGTATGTAAACAGGCTATTCAAACATGACAAAACACCAAGAATGCTTTACTTTTAAGTTAATAACTGTATTTTGCCTTGGTGCATGAACACACAGTACAGTACATACAACACCATTGCAACGAACCAAACGATGTGAAATATACTATCCACAAAAATTAACACACTACACTTCCTTATTATAGAGAATCCTTATAGAGAATTATTTGTTATTTACTTAGTGGCTGGATAGCACAACATTCAAACGCTCAACATTTTTAGAGTGAATGTAGCAACTGACCAACGGCATGTAATTTGTTAAGAACAAAATGTTTAGAAATAATAAAATTAAAAAATCCAAAGTATGAGATCTCAGACTGGTTAACCTTCTCATCTCTTAAAGGAGTAGTTCACTTTTAAAAAAACTTTTGCTGATAATTTACTCGCCCCCATGTCATCCAAAATGTCCATGTCTTTCTTTCTTCAGTCGAAAAGAAATTAAGGTTTTTGATGAAAACATTCCAGGATTTTTCTCCATATAATGGACTTCAATGGGGTCCAAACGGTTCAAGGTCCAAATGAGAGTTTCAGTGCAGCTTCAAAGGGCTTTAAACGATACCAGACGATGAATAAGGGTCTTATGTAGCGAAACGATTGGTCATTTCAAAAATAAATAAAAAAGTTAAAGTTTTATAACCTTTTCAACGTAATTACGTATTACGTGACGTCATGAACGCGCATCACAGAACCGAGCATGGTGAGCATTTGTGCTTATCAAACTTAAACTTTTTTATTTATTTTTGAAATGAAGATTTTTCTGCATTTGAAGCTGCTTCCTTTAATACACTAGGTATGGGCCACAAAACATGTTTGGCTTATAGGTGTCCTTCAGTGGCCTAAGAACTAGAAAAGTCTTAAGCAACATAATGGTTACATTTCAAAAAGATCAAGCTTGACAGTGTCTTTGCACTAAGTCTGGCTCGGTGAGGGCGCATTATAAGGCCTCCATGACTAAATACCCTTTCCACTGGTGCACTGGTGGCAGGAACGGCAAGCAGTTTCATAGACACAAGATAAAGCCTGGGGAAGATCTTTGCATGCTTTTGCCAGAAATCCATACAGTCAACTTCTTCTTCAGAGCACACCTGGATGTAGCGAATGACCTCATCTTTGCAGGATGTGTGATGGTCTGCTTTTTTCTTGGTACTCTTCTTGCGGTAGCCAGAGAAAAGCCGTGGAGTTTTAGCGGGTACTGGTGGCTCCTCCTCATCTTCTCCACTGCTGCCCTCAGATATGGTGACTTTCTGAGCCTCAACCAAGAGAAGGTCTGAAAATATTTCACAAAAATGATGGTTAGTTACAATATTATGACGTTAATACACTAAATGCACAGTGGTGATGAATCAATAAAAAGTAAGACAAGATTTGAATATGTTAGATGCATAATGTGATGATAATCTTTTAAATCTGTTAATGTGAATTATTCACCTACCTATCATCATCTCCTTCACCTCACTCTTGACTTCATCTGATGTGAGGACATCTTGTTCTAGCCAAAAGAGGCAGAATGATGGGTCTAGAAGTGCAGACAACATGTAGACCATATCTCCAAATGGAAGCTCTACGGGGTGTTGTGCTGTTTCATCCATTCGGACATTTGCAAACATCCCCTGGAAACGGCGTTGGAGTGACTTTTGCAGTGCTTTCACTAAGCCAACCAGATGACGAGATGCATTCAGCATATGGATGAGGTGGCTGTTGAGTGAGAGTACACAAGGGAGAGCCGCACTGACAGTCACCACCTTCTCTCCTTGTGTAAGGTCTGTTGCTTGCAGAAATGGGGCTAAAATGTCCACAAGCTCTTTGAGCTGACTCCATTCTTTGGCTGATAAGCACAGGCCTTTATGTCCTTGGGCGTCCAGGAGAGAGTTTAGGCTTTGGGGATCCAGGTCAGTGACTGCCTCCACAAGGCGAAGAGTTCTGTTCCATCGTGTGGACACAGCTGAGGGGATGCTTTGGTTTGCTCCATACTCCGCCTCAAATGCTTCCTTCAGTCTACAAGTAGAATGGAGTAAACTGCAAAATTTTGTCACTTTTGCCATTGCACTGTTCAGCGTTCTTGTCTCCCCATCTCTTACAACAAGCTGCAATGAATGTGCAAAGCACTGCAGCCGCTGCTGCCGACAGCTGCTCTGGATGGATTCCACATCATCCTGGTATTCCTCACTTACTTCCTCCCACATGCAGCTATTTCCGAGCTCATCTTCATCATCATCTTCATTGTCAGTTTTAGCAGAAGGGAAACAAACTGTGAAGGCTTTCTTCATATTTGAGGCATTATCGCAGATGATATAATCCAGTTTATGTTTTATATTAAAGTTGTCACATATCTCCTCAAATTTCTCACTTATTCTCTCTCCAGTGTGTGACCCAGTGAATCGTTCACAACTTAGGAGAACTGTCTGCAGTCTTCTTGGGCAGTCTTTCTCCTCAATTTCCATGAAGTGGGCTGTTACCCCTAAGAAGCCACGCATGCCCCTGTCAGTCCAGATGTCCACTGTCACAGACACATTGTTAATCTTTTGTAGTTTACATTTTATCTTGGACTCTTTTTCTGCTACTAGCTCACTCAGACGTCTGGTTACGGTGCTTCGACTTACTGGGCAGTATCTCTCCTCTACCACTGACATTAAATTCCTGAAGCTAGGCTTGTCAATCAAAGACAGAGGTAGGTTGCATGAAATGATGAGGTCCTGTATTATGGATTCAGTAATGGCCTTCTGACTGGGATGCCCCTGGCTGTATAGCTGCACACCTCTTGTCTGGCTTAAGAATGAATCAATGCTGCTCTGTCCCTGTGCACTGGCCCCTTTCTTTGCTTTGTGAAACTCATTAAACCTGCAGAGATATTGATCAATCAATATGAAAAGACAACAAGTAAGATGCTTATCTTATAGCTAACAATTTTATGTGCAACAAAGCCCATCTGAAACCACAAGGTCCTGGGTAACACTTTACAATAAGGTTCATTAGTTAACATTAGTTAGTGTATTAACTAACATGAACTAACCATGAGCAATACATTTGTTTTGGTATTTGTTAATCTTCGTTGATGTTAGTTAATAAAAATAAAGCTGTTCATTGTTTGTTCATGTTAGTTCACAGCGCATTAACTAATGTTAACAAGATTTTAATAAAGTATTAGTAAATATTGAAATTAACATTTACAAAGATTAGAAAAATGCCATTATTCATTATTAGTTCATGCCAACTAATGTAGTTAACTAATGTTAACTAATGAACCTTATTATAAAGTGTTACCAGGTCCTGAACTGAAAAAATGGTCTCAGGGTATCAAGAAAATATTGCTAATTTTTTAAGCAATAACTAACTTTTTTTTCACTTACAGAGTGAAAAGAATGAAACTGTAATGTTACATGATCAACAATAATTTCTGTTAAGAATATATATCTCAACACATTTTCAATGACCACACACTGTACACCCCCCTACACATTTATATTACACACAGGATGTACGGGTCTAATAAAAGTGTGGAAATGGTAGGTCCTGTGTACCTTTACTCTGTCCTCCTGTCATGGCCTACTGTTGTGTATGTGTGTGTGTGTTCTTGTATATGGTTTATGAACGTCAGGGGTAGAAACAAAACTCACTTTTGCACACACAATCTCTCTCTCACACGCACACACACACACAAGCACACACACACACACACGCACACACACACACACTCAAGCACACTCAAGCACATAGACACTGTTTACGGGGACTCTCCATAGGCGTAATGGTTTTACTAATGTACAAACTGTATAATCTATCCACCTCCACTAACCCTACCCCTAAACCTACCAATCACAGAAAACTTTTGGCCTTTTTTGAATTTCAAAAAAACACCATTTAGTATGTTTTTTAAGCAGTTTGGTTTATGAGGACACAGATGTCCTTATAAACGAATCGGTTACCTAACGTAACCTCGGTTCTCTCTAGATGAGGGAACGAGTATTGCGTAAGCTAGCTTACGCTACGGGAAAGATTCATCTTTGCTGAGAAGTTGAAGCCATTATTCCATAATTTTGTAATCATTGTCAACGCAGTCTCTTCTGAGGCAGACCATGAGCGGGCTAGCTAGCGGCTCATTGGTTCGCTCAGAGAGAATGCACGAACCTATGGGAGAGCGGCGCTGAGTCCGCGCCCAATGAGCGGACGGCGCTCGCTCACTGCGTCACAGCCCGCCAAAAGGGGCGTGGCTGCAGTGTATAAAGGTCGCTCTCCCAGCTAGTTCGTCGATTCTGTAGCATGAAGCGAAACGCTAGTGGCGCAAGCACGGCCGGGAACGCAATACTCGTTCCCTCATCTAGAGAGAACCGAGGTTACGTTAGGTAACCGATTCGTTCTCTTACGAGAGGTTCTCTCGTATTGCGTAAGCTAGCTCACGCTACGGGAACACCTGGTCAACGCCGTGCGCGCTAAGTAACCACTAAGCATCCCAGGGGGGAAACAACGGGGGAATCTATAAGTGGATGAAGATAATAAGGCGGCCAGCATAGCGGCCGTTATCATCTAGTGCAAAATGCCCTAAGGCGGCCGGCGAAGCGGGCCGTGATGTGTAATGCATAAGCACATAGGGGAACACAACTCCCGATAGTGCGACTTTCTATAGGAGAGCTGTAAGTACTAGACCGCCAGAATTTTAGCCTGTAAGGCTGGAACTTCCAAGTTATAAAATCTGACAAAGGTGGAGGGGGAGGCCCATCCCGCAGCCACGCAAATGTCGTGAATGGAAATTCCGCAGGACCATGCCCACGATGAGGCCATGCCTCTGGTGGAATGAGCCCTGATGCCCAGAGGGCAAGGCAGGTCTTTAGCGGCATAAGCAGAGGCAATCGCGTCTACTATCCACCTGGATAGAGTCTGTTTCGAGGCGGCTAATCCCTTGGTGCGGCCACCGAACGACACAAACAGCTGCTCTGAGCGTCTGAACGCGGCAACGCGTGTAGTATACACTCTGAGAGCCCGAACCGGGCAGAGGCGGTCAGCGTCACGTTCGCTATCGGATGCAGGCAGCGCCGATAGAGAGATCACTTGCGCCCTGAAAGGGGTACCAATCGCTTTAGGAACATAACCGTGTCTAGGTTTCAGAATGACTATGGAGTCATTTGGTCCAAACTCCAGGCACGCAGCGCTCGAAGAAAGCGCGTGAATGTCCCCCACTCGTTTTACTGAGGCGAGTGCCGTCAGAAGAACGGTTTTTAGCTAGAGGTAATTTAGCTCCACGGACTCAAGTGGTTCAAACGGTGGGGCTTTCAGAGCTTCTAGAACTATAGAAAGATCCCAGACCGGCACCGTAGGGGGGCGAGGGGGGTTCATCCTTCTGGCTTCCCTGAGGAAGCGGATGATAAGCTCGTCTTTGCCCAGAGACTGGGCGCGCCGGGGTTCAACGAACGCCGCGACGGCTGCCACGTAAACCTTAAGAGTGGATGGGGACCTGCCCTTATCCAGCATCTCCTGAAGGAACATGAGCAAAGACGAAACCTCGCACGTCCGTGGGTCCAAATTTTTGTCGGTGCACCATTTGGAGAACACAGACCATTTTGCAGCATAGAGCTTTCTGGTAGAATCCGCTCTGGCGTGTTTGATCGTGTTCAGAACCCCTTCTGGCAATTCGACGCGTAGTCGTTGGTCACCCATGCATGAAGCGCCCAGCGCTGTGGATGGGGATGCCAGATCGAGCCGCGGGCTTGAGTGAGGAGATCTGCTCTGATTGGAATGGGCCACGGGGCTGTCTGTGACAGCCGCGTAAGCTCCGGGAACCAAATCTGATTCTCCCAGCGCGGGGCTATGAGGAGCACCGAGTGGCGTGAGTCCCTGATTCTCTGAATGACCTGCGGTAGCAGAGAAATCGGGGGAAAAGCATAGAGCGGGCGGCGGGGCCAATCCTGGGCTAGCGCGTCCTCGCTCTTTGAGAAGAATATTGGGCAGTGAGCGTTCTCTTCTGACGCGAAAAGATCTATCTCCGCTCTGCCGAATAGGCGCCACAGCGTTTGGACTGTTTGAGTGTGCAGGGACCATTCTCCGGGGGAGACCAGATTCCTGGACAGCATGTCTGGACCGTCGTTCAGATGGCCCGGTACGTGCGTCGCTCTGAGCGAGAGCAGGTGACTCTGGGACCACAATAGGATGCGGCGTGTCAGATGAAAGAGATTCTTGGATCTGACGCCGCCCTGACGGTTGATGTATGATACCACGGCCATATTGTCGGAGCGAATCTTGACGTGGTGACCGTGTATGCGCGGGAGGAAAAACAGCAGCGCGTTCTCGACCGCGATCATTTCCAGACAGTTTATGTGTAGGGAACTCTCGTGGCTCGACCACTGGCCGGCGGCTGGTGAGCCCTCGCAAACCGCACCCCAACCCGAGTTGGATGCGTCTGTCGAGATGACTTTCCGGCGAGAAAAAGTCCCCATGGTAACGCCCCTCTGAAACCACTCGATTACTGACCATGGCTGCAGTGCAGTGATACATGTCTGAGTAATCTTGATCATCTGGCGGCCTGTCGTCCACTCGCGGTGGGATACGCGGCTCTTTAACCAGAGTTGAAGGGGGCGCATGTGCAGAAGACCCAGCTGTAGCACAGCGGAGGCTGAAGCCATATAACCCAGCATCCTCTGAAACGATTTCAGGGATGTATGGGTACCCATCTGAAAAGAGGCGGCTAGGCGCTGAACACGGCGCGCGCGCTGTGTGGATAAGCGAGCCGTCATAGTGACAGAGTTCAAAACTATTCCAAGGAACGAAATAGTTTGACTGGGCTGGAGAGAGCTCTTTGTCCAGTTGACAGAGAGTCCCAGCGCTTCCAGATGGTTGAGGAGAACTGTGCGGTGCGACAGAAGCTCCGTCTGGGAATCTGCTAGAGTCAGCCAATCGTCCAGATAATTCAGTATGCGCAGCCCCTGACTTCGCAGGGGGGCGAGCGCTGTATCCATGCACTTCGTGAATGTACGGGGTGCTAAGGATAGGCAGAACGGGAGAACGGCATACTGGTAAACTTGACCCTCGAAGGCGAAACGTAGGAATGGCCTGTGATGAGGGTTTATC
Source organism: Pimephales promelas (assembly GCF_988280905.1). Taxonomy (NCBI): domain Eukaryota; kingdom Metazoa; phylum Chordata; class Actinopteri; order Cypriniformes; family Leuciscidae; genus Pimephales; species Pimephales promelas. Next base: position 15,717,920 of record NC_142769.1, read on the forward strand.
TGGATCTGAAAATAGGCGTCTTTCAGGTCTAGAGAGATGAACCAGTCCCCCTGGCGGACGTGCGCGAGGAGTTTCTTGACTGTGAGCATTTTGAACGGTCTCTTCATGAGCGCTTTGTTCAAAGCCCTGAGATCTAAGATCGGCCTGAGGCCGCCGTCTTTCTTGGGAACCAGAAAATAACGGCCGTAAAACCCCGACTCGGTCATAGATGGTGGGACTCTCTCTATAGCGCCCTTCTGCAGTAGCTTGGCTATTTCTAAGCGAAGCGTGTTCATAGCAGCCGGGCTGACAGTGGATTCGAGCCGCGAGCGTGGCGGGCGGCGACGAAACTGTAATCGATAGCCATTCTTTATTATGCTTAAAACCCACGGGGAGATGCCGGGGATGGCTTCCCACGCTTCGAAGCGAGCGGCTAGCGGCTGAATGGCGATTTCGCCCTGATTGCTGCACATAGTGGGCTGGACACTGGGTGTGGGCACGCTTGTAGTGTGGAAGGCAACGGGACTTACACTCAGAGAGGAGTTTATGGGCCGTGTGACAGAGCGGGCAGAGGGGGGACACGCGCACGGGCTCGTGGGCGTGCTTATGTTCTCTGCTACTGGAGCGGATAGAGCTCGCTCCGCGAGAATGGGCTCTGTGAGAGACCCTGGGCATATGGTGCTTGTGTGTGTAAGTGAGCACATGCTTGTGGGCACATTTTTTACACTTGAGGCTTTTATGCTCTTTTTGTGAACTCTCTGAGTAGCCGTGAAAACGGCTTTTAGTCGCTCGCAAGCGGGCAGGGAAACCGGCTCGATTGTGGCGTTGAACACTACTGTAGTCGGCGGTGAGACAGGGACTAACAGTGGGCGATGCTTTGACGGCGGTCCGGCCGCGGCGGGAGAGAGCCGTCTTTTTCTCAGCTGTGCTAGGCAGACTTCTGCTGATCGGGCTTCAGCGCGATCTTGGGTCGAGGCCCCCGGGGAGGAGGCTGTCTGCGGCGGCTGTCAGAGTGAGAGCGAGGGCGGCCGCCCTGTCTACGCTGGGGCTGCTGAGCTTGCTGAGGCGGGCGCTGCTGTGGGGTTCTGGCAGGAGGCTCCTGAGAGCGGCCTGTCGAAGAACTAGAGCGGCGGGGCAAGAACAGATTCATGGCCTGAGTCGCTTTCTGTACCTCGGAGAAGCGGTCAACGATGCCCGTGACGGCAGATCCGAAGAGCCCGGTAGGAGATATAGGCGCGTTGAGGAACACGGCGCGTTCTGAATCTCCCATCTCAGTGAGCGTGAGCCACAAGTGTCTCTCCGCGACAACGAGGGCGGCCATGCATTTCCCCAGGGCTTCTGCGGCGGCTTTAGTGGCGCGAAGGGAAAGATCCGTAGCGCTTCTCAGATCCGAAAGGATGGGCGGGTTCCTACCGCTGTTCGCCATCTCGCACAAGATATCGGTCTGGAGCACCTGGAGGACTGACATGGAATGCAGCGCTGAGGCGGCCTGTCCGGCGGCGGCATAGGCGCGGGCATGGAAGTTGGAGGTCGCTCTGCACGCTTTTGAAGGAAGCGTATGAGAAGAACGCCATCTGGCAGAGGGCGGGCAAAGATGAGCGGCGACCGAGTCCTCGACGGGCGGCATGGCGGTGTTCCCCTTCTCGGCGGCTCCGTCCACTGAGCGCAGCGAAGCGGACACATCGGAGCGGTTACGAGCCGAAAGAGGGGCATTCCAGGATTTCGTGAGCTCGTTGTGAAGCTCAGGCAGGAATGGTGCAGCCCGGCTGCAGGCGGGGGTCGGGCGCCGGTGCAGGAACTTCCCATCCATGCGGTTCGGTAGTTTCTCGGGGGGAGGAGACCACTCGAGACCCAGGCGGTTGACGGCCTGCGAAAGGAGGCGCGTTAGTTCCTCCTCGATGCCGGCGCGGGTCCCCGCAGACTCTCTCGTCGATGAGCCGATCGACGACCAATCCTCGCTGTCAGAAGCGTGCAGCGAACAAGAGTCCTTCTCATCCGCGTTGTCATCGGAGGCGACAGAGCGGCCACTCGGCGGCAACTGTAAGTCCGGCAGGGGCGGAGAGGGAGAGCGGTCGGTGGGCGGCGGCGGCCCACATGGATCCGCAGGGGGCTCCGGCGGCCTCTGGGAGCGGCGTTTCTTTTTCCGCGGCGAAGTGAGAGGGAAGACAGAGGCAGGTCCTCGCAGTGGTCGCATCCTCCGTTGGCGAGGGCGAGCTCTGCGTGTTCCACTCCAAGACAGAGAACGCAGATGGGGTGGCGGTCTCCTTCCTCAAGTGAAGAGCGGCAAGAGCCGCAGGAAATTCGAGGCATCTTTAAAAAGACGCTCGGCTCTTTTAGGGAATGGAATAAAAGGATACGCGTCGGATGGCGCTAGCTTGCTGGGCGGCTGAAGGTGGCAGACGGCCGGCTTCCTCAGACTCCGGAGCTCGCTAGAAGGTGCCCTCTCGACGACGGCGGCTTCTTCCCAGGACAGCGGATGCGTGTAGCTCGCTGAATGAAAAAGAATCGACGAACTAGCTGGGAGAGCGACCTTTATACACTGTAGCCACGCCCCTTTTGGCGGGCTGTGACGCAGTGAGCGAGCGCCGTCCGCTCATTGGGCGCGGACTCAGCGCCGCTCTCCCATAGGTTCGTGCATTCTCTCTGAGCGAACCAATGAGCCGCTAGCTAGCCCGCTCATGGTCTGCCTCAGAAGAGACTGCGTTGACAATGATTACAAAATTATGGAAAAATTTTTTGGCTTCAACTTCTCAGCAAAGATGAATCTTTCCCGTAGCGTAAGCTAGCTTACGCAATACGAGAACCTCGCGTAAGAGAACCATGTTTACGTTGTAATACCCATTTCATTATACACATTTGTGTCCTCATAAACCATATACAAGAACTCACACACACTAACAGTAACTTAGGCCCTGACAAGAGGAGGACAGAGTAAAGGACCAAACATTTCCACACTTTTAAAAACGTTTTTTTTCTTTCACGTTTTGAAAACGGGTCGTATAGACCCGAACACCATACAAGGGTTGACACTATAAACGCTCATTTATATTTCATAAGGAAGACAAGACAGTCGCAGTTAACCTCCCATAACCATAGCTAAAGCAAGAAGCAAGCTAACGGTAACGTTAGATGGTCAATGCTGAGCTAAACATGTTTACTGACCTATCAGGATGCGTTTTCAGATGCCTGATAAAATTCGATGTGGTGGAGCCAGAATCTTTGATATTGATACCGCATATTTTGCATATAGCGCTCCTTTTATTTGGGCCTTCTTGTTTAAAATTTTTGTATCCAAAGCTTGCGATGAATGGCACAGCAGTCGACATGTTCGCTTTCCTCTCATGCGTGTCCTCTCATGTGCGCGCGCAGCAGATACGTAGTACGTCAAACGTCTGACGAGCTCGCTGTTATTCCCCTCCACAGTGAGTTCGTCAGACGTTTCCTAAAAATAAACATTGTTCACGAGTCCCGCAGCTCGAGTCCGAGTCGAGTCTGAAGTCTTTCGAGGACGAGTCTCAAGTCGAGTCTGAAGTCACTGTGTGTGCGACTTAAGTCGCACTCGAGTCCGAGTCTCGAGTCCGAGTCTCGAGTCCCCATCTCTGCGTGGAGGCATGATGTCAAGGGAGAAGCCCATACAGAGTCATAAAGTTGATACTGCTGCTAGCTCATGGACAGCTCCTACTCACTCTCTCATGCCGAGTTCAGACTGCATGATTTTAGCCACGATTTTGGCTTGCCGACAGGTTCTGAGAAATCGCCAACAAATGCCCGAAATCACAGGCAAATTGGTGCTCGTTCACGCGAGTGACAATCACGCGGTGTGAATGAGTAAAGATGCGATCTGAGAGAATCGCAGACGAGTCTCCGACGCCCGTGAGATTTTTGGCATGTTAAATATCTGGATCTGTCGGCGATTCAAAATCCTGCTGTGTGAAAAGTGTTCTGACTGAAAACTACATCTGTGATTACCGACAGCCAATGAGAGAGCAAGATACAGTGCAGCGGGGAGTTCGGGGAGGAGTTATAGATCACATATCAACAAGGCATTTTTTCAGAAAAAGGCTTCTTCTCTTTGGACCCAAGAAATGGAAGAAAATTTTGTAGAAATTTGGCAGGAGCACCCGTGTCTCTTTGACGTTTCATCTGAGCTGTACCACAACCGGGTCGAAAAAGAAGTCTCACGTGAGAACTCCGGTCTTGCACGTGTGATTTCGCGTTGTTTCCTTGTCTTGCATGTGTTTGTTGTGAAACGTACATAGTTTGTGCTCAGCATGCTAGACAGAGTTGTCAGCGATTCTTCCTATTGTAAAGTGGTGCAGTGTGAAACCTTCTGTCGCCAATCCATCGTGCAGTGTGAACACAGCAGCGACTGAATGCTGGCCAAGATAGTGTAAAGACTCTGTTTGGGTCTGATCAATGGGGAATTTGCATATCATAATTAATAATTGATAATTAATAATTATTCATACAGATTTGGATCAGACCAGTCTTACATGTTAATAATTCTCCCAATGATGGAGGCTTGTAATTTTGCCTGCATGCATGCGCATCTATACAATTAACCACAAATTAATTGTAATTAATTACACAGACCACGTTTTACAAGGCAGGTAAAATGAATTAGCTCAATGAATTTATAAAGTTTATGAAAACTAATTCTGTGGCCACAAGAATTAGTTTTCCTGCTCTATAAACAAATACCCTTTTAAGGTATTTTTAATTCTGTAAAGCTAGGATTGGCATTTCATGGGACCAGTATGAGCAGACAGTAAATCAATCAAAATGAATATAATGCATTTAATAAGGCAGAACTACTTAAGTATTTACTACGTTACAGGCATACCAGAGTTTCCGCTAGAAAAAAAATGGTGCCGGTCAAAGTGACCGGCAGAGGTTTAGTTTAACGGACATTTTGATGATATGCCGGTCAAATATCGCCTCTTAATTAATCAAGTTGAGGAAAACTGGAGGCAGACTATGTAACTTAAAAAATGACATAATCAGGCCGTATAGAATGCAACGTTTATTAGCATAACTTTCAAATAGACGGAAACCATGAAAACATGAACGTCCGATTGGCGTCAATCAACGGCAATTGTTTTTACTATGGTTTCACATTAGTTTAACAAACCAATCCCCCTTCCCCACATATGTGGCCGTGTAAATGCGCAGCCTATATAAAGCTCAACCACAACCAAACATCTGAAAAGGGGTCCTTTATTTTCGACTGCGTATGAGAAGGACGCAGCGTTAATGTTTGGAGTTTCCACTTGTGGTCAGGAATATAACAAAAAAAACTTATACAATAAATTACAATAGGAAAATACCAAACTTGAAACCTTCCAAACAAAACTCGTCACTTACTGTGTGAGTTACAATGTTCTACAAATGTACAAAGAAACAACTCAAAATAAAAAAAATAGCAGTTACACTTCTATTTTTTTTCCCTCAGCGAGTTCTCTTTCACAATACTCAATTGTGTTAATTTTCCCCTTTTAGCTTCTTGCAAATAATTGTATATTCCCGAAAATAAAACAGAATACACAGAAACGGTTTAATGTGAGCATTTATACCCCAAATAAACAACGGTAGTGGCCTTTTTTATGTTTTCTGAATAAAGAACAAAACATAAACATGATTAAAGACACATTCTCATACAGTAAGCCACTAACACAATTGTAAGACAAAACAAACATATTCAACACTCTACAATTAACATTACTATGCCAATTCTTATCTCTTACAGATTATCAATAAACTTTGACATTACAAACAGTGCAGAGCTAGTGAAATATTTCCTTTGAGTGACTATAAGCATTTACAATAAAAGAATGAACTAAAATGATACCCACTCTGTGAAGCGGTACAGCTGACTAGAAAGCCCGCCCCACGGTCATCTCACGTGCACTAATGTCTCTTCGTTCTCCCCTCTGACATAATTTTATCACAGAAACAGAAATATCGTTTATATTTCTCCTCAATAATAACATGAGCTGTAATAATGAGTTCAAATAACATGCTACATTTCTATTAAACAAACACTCACGCTCAATCGTCGTCACTGGAGAATGAATATGCTCGTCTCACACAGAAATCTCTGGCACTCGGGAGAAACAAAGTTTTCTGGCGATGAATCACTGCTCCAACCACTCAACAAACCGAACACCAAATTGGGGGTTTTCCCTTTCACTTTCGCGTAAACGAACAATGTAGATTGGTGTTAGTTTCTAACGTGCCTCAGCTCACGCGTTCACTGCAGGTCTATGTTTTTAAAACAAAACGTCTCGGTTACGTATGTAACCCTCGTTCCCTGAGTAGGGAACGGAGACGTTACGTCAGAAGTGACGGAGATTGGGGGTTTCGCATAGAAAGCCAATCCTCTTCGAGTATTTAAAAACGAGCCAATGGCATGCAATGCCTTGGGGCTGCGGAAATTTGCATAGCGTACTCCGCCCTACTCCGTGAGTATAAAAGGAGGAAGTGAACGCAACCGCAGTATGTCTTCGCTGAGGAGCCAAGACTGAACTCGGCGTCTACCCAGCGATACAGCAGAAGTGGCAGGGAGACGTAACGTCTCCGTTCCCTACTCAGGGAACGAGGGTTACATACGTAACCGAGACGTTCCCTTTCGTAGTCACTTCGAGTTACGTCAGAAGTGACGGAGATTGGGGGTCTGTGCCATCACGCCATCTTCGAGCTGTCTTCCAGTGCCCTGCGAAAGTCTGGAACCCCGAGACTTACCTCTTTTTTTTTTTTTTTTTTTGGGGATCCGACTTTGACACAGGATTACCAAGGTACACTGGGAAACATATCCCGGAAGGGACATGCTACCAGCTGCCTACCGAAGGGAGGACTTACGAATACACATATGGCCACATAGGAACACATATGGAACATAGGAGTACCAACTGCAGGTGGCTACTAATTTCAACTCCAGGGGTGGCAGATGGCTTGCCAAGGGAAGACACATGCTCAGAGAGGCTTACAGTGGATAATACACATGAGACGGTTACCAAGGGGAACCGTGCGCATGGAGGCACCTAGCCAGCTTCCAGAGCAACATCAGTGGTGCCCGCATCGTCGGTGCTGGAGGACTCAAGACTTCAATGGAAGAACTGAGGAAATATCGCACTTATCCAGTCCGGGGAGTGGAGTGGCGAGCAAGCGAAGACACCTGAGCGGATCCAGAACTGGCCGAAACGAGTACGTGAGAGGATACCGGCTCAATTCGCAGATTAAGAATCTGGCGAAGGTGTTGGGTGTCGCCCAGCCTGCAGCTCTGCAGATGTCTGTTAGCGAGGCGCCGTGCGCTGAGCCCAAGAGGAGGCTACACTCCGAGTGGAATGGGCCGTCACACCAAGGGGGCACGGAAGGCCTTGCTGCTGGTAAGACAAAGCAATGGCATCCACTATCCAGTGGGACAGCCGTTGCTTTGAGAGAGCCCTTCCCTTCTGGCTCCCCCCATGACAGACAAAGAGCTGGACTGAGGTCCTGAAACACCGCGTTCTGTCAACATAGGTGCGGAGAGCACGTACCGGACAGAGCAGTGCCAAGGCTGGGTCTGCCTCCTCCAGGGGCAGCGCTTGCAGGTTCACCACCAGGTCCCGGAGGGGAGTGGTAGGAACCTTGGGCATATATCCAGGCCGGGGTCTCAGGAATACGTGAGAGTAAGCCGGCCCGAACTCCAGGCACACTTCGTCAACAGAGAGTGCGTGCAGGTCCCTTACTCTCCTGATGGAGACCAATGCAATCAGGAGTGCTGTCACATAGGACAGGGCAAAAACTCTACCGACTGCAAAGGCTCCAGGGGAGGCCTCTGCAGAGCACCCAGGTCTACTGAGAGGTCCCCAGAGGGCAGGAGGGGAGGGAGGCGGATTTAGCCCCCTCGCTCCCCTCAGGAACCTGATGACCAGGTCATGCTTCCCATAGACTTACCTTTCACTGCATCCTGAGACGCGGCAATGGCCGCGACATAAATCCAAGGGGTGGAGGGCGACAGCCTACGCTCCAACCCCTCTTGCAGGAAGGAAGCACGACTCCGATCGAACATCTCCGGGGGTCTTCTCAGCGAGAAGAACACCAATTGACGAAGAGGTTCCACTTCAACGCATAAGGTGTCTCGTGGACGACGCTCCTGCGGAAGTGATGGTTGCCACCACCGCAGGTGGCAGCGAACTCAAACCTGCCTCGTCCCGTCCTGGAGCCACACGTGCAGCTTCCAAGATCGGGACGAGGGTGCCACAGAGTGCCCCGTCTCTGAGAGAGTAGCCGGTCTCAGAGGGATAGGCCAAGGAGGTGCTGTCGCGAGGAGCATGAGTTCGGAGAACCACGTCTTGGTGGGCCAGTAGGGGGCTACCAGCAAGACCTGCTCCTCGTCCTCCTAGATCTTGCACAACACCCGTGCAAGGAGGCTCACTGGGGGAACGCACACTTGCGTGGGCCCCGTGGCCAGCTGTGCGCCAGCGCATCCGAGCCGAGCCGCGGGTCAGAGAATAAACTGGGCGCAGTGGGACGAGTCCCGAGAGGCGAACAGGTCTATCTGTGCCTCCCCGAACTGGTCCCAAATCAGCTGGACCGACTGGGGATGGAGTCGCCATTCGCCGGAGATGGAACGGACCCGAGACAGCTCGAGGGCTGCCCAGTTCCGGTCTCCAGGAATGTAAACTGCACGAAGGGACCTCAGGTGCTTCTGACTCCATATCAAGAGGTGGCGGGCGAGCTGCGACTACTGGCGCGAGCGTAGACCCCCCTGGTGGTTGATGTACGCTACAGCCGTAGTGTTGCCTGAGCGGACAAGCACATGCTGGCCCTTGAGCAACGCTCTGAAGCGGTGCAGGGCGAGTCGTACTGCCAGCAGCTCGAGGCAATTGATGTGCATGAGGCGCTGGGCTCCTGTCCAGGAACCGGCGGCTGCAAGCCCATTGGACATGGCACCCCAACCCGTGGTAGATGCATCCGTGGAGACGACGAGATGTCTGGAAACTCGCTGAATAGGGACCCTGTCCGTAAAAGCTGAGGTTCGACCACGGGAAGAAGGTTCGCCGGCATGCCGGAGTCACTGGGACTCGGGGCGAGCCGCGATGCCATGCCCACCTCGGGACTCGATCGCGAAGCCACAGCTGAAGCGGTCTCATATGAAGCAAACCGAGCGGCGTTGCCGCGGCCGCGGATGCCATATGCCCCAGGAGCCTCTGAAAAGTTTCAGTGGAACCGCACTCTTGCCCTCGAACTGTCGAAGACAAGTCAGCAGTGAGTGCGCGCGCTCGTTCGTGAGCTGCGCGGACATGGCGACCGAGTCTATCTCCATGCCGAGAAAAGAGATCCTCTGCACGGGGCAAAGTTTGCTCTTTTCCCGGTTGACCCGAAGGCCCAAACGGGCTAGGTGCCGGAGCACCAAGTCTCTGTGTTCGCAAAGCTGAGCTCGAGAGTGTGCTAGTATCAGCCAGTCGTCGAGATAATTCAGGATGCGAACCCCGTGTTCGCGAAGGGGAACAAGGGCTGCCTCGACGATCTTCGTGAAGACGCGAGGGGACAGAGCTAACCCGAATGGGAGAACGGCGTACTGATATGCCTGGCCCTCGAAGGCCAACCGAAGAAACGGTCTGTGTCGAGGTAAGATGGACACATGGAAGTACGCGTCCTTCAGGTCGATCGCTGCAAACCAATCCTGATACCGAACACATTCGAAAATGCGTTTGGCCGTGAGCATTTTGAACGGTAGTCGATGGAGAGAACGGTTCAAAATGCGCAGGTCCAGGATCGGTCGTGACCCACCGGTCTTCTTGGGGACAATGAAGTAGGGGCTGTAAAACCCGGACTCCACCTCGGCTGGAGGGACCGTCTCGATTGCACCCTTCGCCAGCAGGGTCGCAATCTCCGCTCTCAAGAGTGGGGCATTGCCACCAACTATCGTGGAGCGAACTCCCCTGAAGCGGGGAGGAGACCGTGCGAACTGAATCGCGTAGCCGAATCTGATCGTTCTGATGACCCAGCGGGATATCCCGGGAAGCACTAGCCAGGCTTCCAGGAAGTGAGCCAACGGGGTCATGTGAACCACAGACGTCCCCCCGGAGGGGCAGCGTGGCGGGTCGACTGGCACGCGTGCAGGGATGACCCCGCTCGGATGCGTCGAAGCCCGCTCCCCGACAGAAGGGACCAGGGAAAGCGGAGCGTTCCACGGGGGTCCGTTCCGCCGGGGGTCTGGCGACAGAGGGGGAAGGGATTGGCGTAGCCCGGGGACGACACTCGCACCCTTCCGCACCCTCAGAGACAGAGAGGAATGTGTGGGCTGACGCACTGGAACGTCGAGCGCACTCATTCCAGTCTGTGGGCTCAGTGATGATGTCAAGTCTTTCTTAACCAACTCAGGGCGCTGCCCACCCGTGGGCGAGCAGCGGGAACTGAAAACGAAAGATTTTCCCCCCGGCCCTCCACCGGGGGCAGGAGGGGGCCTGCTCCCGCCTCCTGGGGAAAAACTCAACTCCATCACTGAGCAGCCCGTATCAGGATCATCGCTTACCTGGCGTTTAGCGGGGTGTGCGGCCTGAGGGGGCTGTGACGCCTGCCGGCGGCCTCCTCCACGCCGTGGCCCGGATGAAGGCTGCTGCTGGGGCGGGGCGGGAGGCAGGGGAGCCGCGGGGGGGCGTCCTCGGCGGCGAGCAGCGGGAGGCATCTGTGCCGACGACTGGGTGGAGGCAGCAGCTGGTCGTCGGGGCAGAACATGTTTGATTGCCTCCGTCTGCTCCTGGGCAGTGGAGACTGCTGGGCAACAGTTCTCGACTGCACCGCCAAAAAAGGCCAACCTGGGAGAGAAGGGCGTCGAGCAGACGAATCCGCTCAGCGCTCCGAGTGTCTGCCAGGTTGACGCTCCTGGACCACACTAGTGGCCATCACCTGACCAACGGCGCGAGCGGCCACTTTCGTTGCCCTTTTGGAGAGCAAGGTCAGTGGCGGACCGCAAATCTTCGAATGCCGTTGGACCAGTCCCGCCCTCGAGCATATCTCTGAGCATCTGCGCTTGCACAGTGCTCATCGCATGCAAAGCGGAGGCCGCCCGTCCCGCCGCTCTATAGGAACGCGCCGCCATGGCAGACGAGAACCTACAGGCTTTGGATGGGTGCCTAGGAGGACCACGGAGGAGGCGCTCCGTGGACACAGCTGTATCGCAACAGAACGCTCCAGCGGGGGCATCCCAGTGCACCCACGGGCGGCCCCCCCATCGAGGGGGGAAAGGCGGGGGAGAGATCGCGCTCTCGAGTGGACAGAGGAGTCCCCCAAGAGCGCGATAACTCCGCATGCAGCTCGGGAAAAAAAAGGCAATGGAGTTGGCCGTGGCCTCGCGGCGGCAGCTTTGTCCAAAAACCAATTATCCCTCCGTGAGAGATCGGGGGAGAATGGAGGATGCCACTCTAACCCAATACTCCCAGCGGCTTGAGACAGCATGCCGTCAGCTCGGGATCCGACACGGGCAGCGCTGGCTCTCCCGAAGGGGGCAGTGCAGCCGCATCCTCATCTCCCGAGGACTGTAGCCCGCCTAGTGATGCTGCGATCGACATCACATCATCATCTGGAGCGCTGCTCGAAGCAGCCGGTACCACTGAAGAGGCAGCCGACTGAATCGAACTAACGCTCGCTGGCTCACGCACTGAGGCGGGAGGTGTGGCCCGAGAAATCGTCGGGGCTTTATGCCACACCGTCACCGTTAATTCGCCGGGTCCCCGGTCGACGGGCCCCCTTTCGTGAAGGAAGCCGATCGAGTAAGGGGGACCGGGGCGCTCACTCTAGTGAGATTTTTTTTTTTTTTTCTTATATACAAAAATATATATTTTGTATATAAAATATATATATCTTTTTATATATATATATATTTTTTTAACCTCAGTGTGGAGATGGTCATGTCCCCATAGCAGGAACATGAGTCATCCACGAACGCTGCTGCTGCATGCTGAATGCCCAGGCATACAGAGCAGCGATCGCGACCATCAGATGACGACAGAAATCGACCGCATCCAGAAGAACACGGGCGAACCGTCTTTAAAAAGACGTGCCGCGTGTAGCTCTTTTACAGAGAGGAGGAAATTCACTCTTTCAGCGCTGAGGCGACCAGGGAGAAGCGCAAAGTCTGGCAGACCACTGCACAGATCGCAGGCAATGCAGAAACTCGCTGGGTACCGCCGTCACACCAACACTGAAGAGGACGCTCGTCTCGAAGAGTCTTGTAATAGCTTTCAGGAGTGAAGAGGTTCTCTTGGCTCCGAAGCGAAAACATACTGCGGTTGCGTTCACTTCCTCCTTTTATACTCACGGAGTAGGGCGGAGTACGCTATGCAAATTTCCGCAGCCCCAAGGCATTGCATGCCATTGGCTCGTTTTTAAATACTCGAAGAGGATTGGCTTTCTATGCGAAACCCCCAATCTCCGTCACTTCTGACGTAACTCGAAGTGACTACGAAAGGGAACTGCGCGTTCCTTTGGTAGGTCTAATTACTCAGCCGTACCAGGGCGCCCTCTAGGGGTAAGAAGCATGACTACAGGCTATTTTTGCCCTGGTTACACATACAATATCTGAATAGTAGTTTTTACTCAAGCGAACTTAATTATATACACTCTCAGTAGCGTCTCATTTAGCTGGTAACATTTAAATTGGCCACCGTGAAATGACTCCTTGTCAAATTAATTGGAACTAACAAATGACTAGGCCTGTAACACTGTCTCACGTAATTTTAGGCTACTTTTTACGCTGTTTTGCAGTGCTGAAATGTGCAGCTGCCGACTTAAAATCAAAACTTCGCACTGTCTCTGCGCATAAGCCGCGTCTGCAAGGCGACTTCGCTGCTTCGTCTTGATCCGATTCTGCAGTGACAACCCCCTCTCTGCAGGAACACTCAAGACGGGGATTACACAGGCTATCTTGGCGAGCTTGGTCCACTCTGGATAGATTTAGTTGAAATCGCATATGAGGACTTCGCTGGAAACTACTTTGAAAATCGTGCCGTCTGAACTTGGCATAACTTACATTCGCAGCAGAGCATGTGAGCGGAGTTGAGCGTCTCCACGTCTTTTCCCCACCTGACTAAAGTTGCTTGCATTATATTCAGCATCCCCAAGCGAGTCTGCGAGCGCAGAGAGGGTTTTCTCCGCTGCTGGCCTGCTTTCAAGAAACCACCGCATGTGTCTGAAGCCTCAGACACTGTCCAAACTCGTGTTCTTGAAGGTGAACTCAAAAGAACTGTAGGCTAGATATAACACAGTCTCATCCCAAATCGTCATATAACTGACGTTTTGGGACGTATTTTGACCATACGTCAATATCCGCCTTTTTAGGGCCCCCTTAAACGTCGGTAGATGGCGATCCCGGGCCGTCATACAACTGACGCTTTACCTTTAACGTCAGTTAGGTGACGGGTTAGGTTTATGGTTAAGTTTAGGTATGGGGTAGAGTTAGGATCCCATAACCTCATCTACCGACGTTTAAGGGGGCCCTAAAAAGGCGAATATTGACGTATGGTCAAAAGACGTCCCAAAACGTCAGTTATATGACGATTTGGGATGAGACCGGGTTGCTAGATAAGGAAAGCAATTCTTTTTTTTTTTTCTTTTTTTTAAGTTTGAGACAATTTAAATTGTCATCCACATGATCTCTGCGCAAAAGTTCAGTTAGATATAGGCGTCTGGTGGCCTAATAGGTAATTTACTAAAATTTATTTAATTTAACACGTTGATGTAGATGATTTTTATTTATATAATTAGGCCCATTGATTCGTTTAATTTTACATTTTTTTTTTAAATTTGAACAGATGGTATAGGCCTAAACCAATTTAAATTTTAATAGTGCGTGCTGCGCAAAAATCAGTTAACATCAAAATCTGGCCTAAAAATGAATTAGTCTACTTTTAAACATTTATGTAGGCCTATATATATATATATATATATATATATATTTTACATTTTTGTTCATATTTTTATTTTAGTTATATTATTAGGCCCATTTATTCGTTTAATTTTACAGCGGTTTGTGTGTACAATGGTTATAAGTCCATTTACATTTTTTTATCGTGTGCGTTGGGCAAAAGTTCAGTTATCAAAATTCTGTCCTATAGTTAATTTACTTTTAAAACTTTTTTGTATATTTTTGTTTATATAATTTTTATTCATATTATTAGGCCCATTTATTCGTTTTATTTTACAGGACTTTTTGTGTATATGCTACATTCCTGTTCTTGCTAGTCCTAATTTGTAATTTGAAATGAAACATTTCTGTTTGGAAAATGTTGTTGTTGGTCTTTAGTTTTTTGTAAGGTAAGGCTGTGGTCTAACCTAAAAGTGAAATAAAAATACATGCAGATTTTTTTCATTTTTTGGAGCGAGCGGGGGGCGATTTGAGTGGAGCGTGAAGCTAACTGCGTTGAGTGCTGAACGGGGAGCGCTTTATGAACATTCTGTGACGCGCGAGCAGCGATTTGATTATTGATTATACGAGGTTGAACTGGCAGTGTGACAGAGCGGACATAAGATGGACATGAGCGAGAGTTCGCTGGCTAATTTAATAACGCGGCGCGTTAATAAGGCGCTCCGGATTATAAGGCTTGCTGTCGTTTTTTGAGAAAATTGAAGGCTTTTAAGTGCGCATTAAAGAGCGGAAAATACGGGTACATGCCGTCTTTAAATAAATGCACAAAAATATACATTTTTATTTAGATTTTAAATTTTTAGTAGGCCTAATCTAATAATGTTGTGTAAGTTTAAATTTTAGAAAAATAAATAAATAAATAAAGACATCTTGCCATACTAAAAGTGGACGTTTCTGTAGAATGACCCGTATAATAAATCAACAGATCCTACTTACCACTATGTGTCTGCGGATATAGGGATTCAGAAGGGCATCGAGGCAGTGAAGTAGATCCATGCAATCCTCGGGGAACCGATCTTGCAAGGCATGTATCAGATGTTGAACATAGCGTTCCCTGGCTTTTTTGAAAGCTTGAATGTAGCGGTCGCTTGAATTGGTCACTTTGACATCCTTGTATGTGCCGTCTTTAATAACATTCAAACGGTAGAGCCTGTTCCTTTATAACATAGCCAAAGATCGGTGTATTTTTGCTTTATATATTTTAGGCTTATTCTCTAATTCAGGTTGTGTTAGGGGGCAGGATTATTAGGCAATTTTAATCGGACAATTTGACCGGAGAGATTTAATTTTGTCTGACATTTCATTTTTTTCCCGGAAACCCTGAGGCATACATGTATTTACAAACATTAAACACGACGAAACGAACACTAGAAGTCTAGACTATGGAACACGTGTAAAAGTGTGTGAGAGAGAGAGAGAGAGAGAGAGAGAGAGAGAGAGAGAGCATTGGCAGAGAGAGAGAGAGAGAGAGAGAGCATTAGCACAATTCACCCAGACAGTCACGTTTCTGAAATAACACGAAAACCACATTCTTAATGCTTCTTGGAAGCTTCAAAGAAACTATACTTGCAAACTTTTGGTCTGTGTGTAGTTGTGTTGTTGCACGGCCAGGTCTGGCTGCGGGTTGCATGGAGGTGCTTTCCTGTGTGCACATGTCACGCGGAGCGCGGCGTTCTTTCATGGTCAGTCCTTTGTTCCGCGGGCTTGGGGCGTGTGTTTGAGAGGCTTAAAGTCTTTGAGGTGACGTTACCCAATAGTTCGGCTAAGTCCACTTCCTTTCCTGGGGGGCAAACTTGGTAGGACACTGAAGGAAACAACAAACTTTTAGACGAACAAAAGAAAAGACCCAGGATCAGATCTGATCCCTGTGAGGGCTACATGTTGAGGAGTTTTCAGGGATTTCACTCTCGATAGAGAGTGGGCCGAGTCGCGTTCCTACATTTATTACCTTGGATAAATCCATACCCTTCCTGTCGGCTTCAGCCAATCGGAGAGTGGGGGAGTTGCACGCGGGAACTCCCGGTTTATTGTCCTTTGTTTTAGAGAACACTCCTCATGGGAGGGGGTGTGTTCAAGGAGGGTTTATAGTTTAAACTGTGTGATCTTCACTGGCGGTAAAACACATTAAAAATACACTTTACTTTATACCTCTGTGTATATTCGGGTGTTTCATTCAATAAGCATTCTGGAGATTTCAAACATCATGAAAGTCAGAGGAACATACGGTGATATTTAAAATGGATAGAGAAGGAGAAGTGCATATTTTAATAAAACATTCTGCAACTGGTCTTTGATCAACCTTCCTCCAAGGCAGTCTGAGTTCAAACACCTGGTGAATCTGCAGCTAATTAACATACCAGTAAGACAAGAAAGATATGAACACATTTAGATGAAATGACAGAAGTAAATGTGAGTGGAAAAGCTAATAATTATATATACAAACACAATAATTGACTTTTTGAAAGAGTTGAAAAAGTGAAAAAATAAATGTCTTTTTCATCAGCATAGGCAACATACTGTGGGTTTTTAAGACCTAAATTTAAACCCTAAATCTGCCACACACACACACACACACACACACACACACACAATTGTGAGAATGATGTTTTATATAACAGTTCAATAAACAAGTTAATATTGAGTAACTTACATTTTGTTATGTATTTAGGCTACAGTATTTTGCTCACGGTGATGTTACATTCCTGAATTAATCACTTTTCGCCACTTTCACGTAATGATGTACCTGCAGAAAGATTCTGAAAATCCTGAAAATCCTCATCACTATTGCACAGACTAAGGCATTAATCTGTATACATTTGTAAAATAATATTTTTTTATTAAAATAAAAAAAAATAAAGTTATTGCGCAATTCTTCTGGCAGGATATTTTTATTTAGCTAAATATATCACCATTCACTAATGTGTCCAGGTCACACTCAGTCAATATAAGTTTGGTTTAAAACACAAATGCACTCATGTATTGCTGCAGGACAGCAAATGTGAGTAAATTTTCCGTCATCTTTGCAAAACTGTGATATGAAGAGTGTGCAAAGTTATAAATTTTAGCAACAGTGTGAAAGTGAATAGCACATTACAGGCCTAATACCGGTATAAACATTGGTACGTCACGATTAAATGTCCATCCATCCATCCATCCATCCATCCATCTTCTTCCGCTCATCCGGGGCCGGGTTGCGGGGGCAGCAGTCTAAGCAGAGATGCCCAGACTTCCCTCTCCCTAGACACTTCCTCCAGTTCTTCTGGGGGGACACCGAGGCGTTCCCAGGCCAGCCAGGAGACATAGTCTCTCCAGCGTGTCCTAGGTCTTCCCAGTGGGACATGCCCGGAACACCTCCCCAGGGAGGCGTCCAGGAGGCATCCGGAACAGATGCCCGAGCCACCTCAGCTGACCCCTCTCAATGTGGAGGAGCAGCGGCTCTACTCTGAGCTCCTTCCGAGTGACCGAGCTTCTCACCCTATCTCTAAGGGATCGCCCAGCCACCCTGCGGAGAAAGCTCATTTCGGCCGCCTGTATCCGGGATCTTGTCCTTTCGGTCATGACCCAAAGCTCATGACCATAGGTGAGAGTAGGAACGTAGATTGACCGGTAAATCGAGAGCTTTGCCTTACGGCTCAGCTCCCTCTTCACCACAACAGACCGGTACATCGACCGCATTGCTGCAGAAGCTGCACGGATCCATCTGTCAATCTCCCTGTGAGGGACCGAGAAGTCAGGAACAAGGAACACAAGCTTTGAACTGAAAATGGGTCTTTATTTGAACCCAAAAGAAATCAACTTTACAAACTGATAAATTTCTTGCAACAAAAATAAAACAAACAGAAAACGAGGTCAAAACAGTAAGACAAAAACCAACCAAACAAAACTAAAACTGACCTGCTCAAATGAACAAAGCAACAGCTTTTAAAGGAAAGGATGGGCCCATTACAAATTAAGAGGGGAAACAATTTAACTACACATTTAACATACAACCTTAAGCAAATCAAAATCAAACCAGACAAAGATGTATAGTAAATAAAGATAAGCAAAGCAAAGCAAAATAGTCAATAACATAAATGTACAATTAAAGTAATCAATTAACAACACATTGATGTTTCTTCCTCCCCCGGGCAATTCCCATCGAATGGTGTATCCAGGCGGAACCAATAACATAAATACTCCGCTCCTGCCCAGACTCTAATTTCCGTCACACCAGGATGCGCCTGCTGTGGACCATGTCTGAATTCTCCCGGGAAACTTAAACTCAAAATAGAAACAAACGTAAGTAACAGATACAATGTAATTAATTTGTGTGCAATTCAAATCAGTAACAATGTATATAAAAATGTGTGATAAATGTAAACCTAACAATAAAGAATTATGAAAATTGTTTGTTCTGTGTGGTTATTATACTAAAATATAAATGACAAAAGAAAGAAACTTAATTATTCTTAAAAGAATGTCCATGTAAATGTATGCGTGTGCATGTGTGGTGACGTCAACACTACTGCTCTTGTGCGGGCTCCACTCGGACCGTCACATTCGCCCCCCCCCCCCCCCCTCCCTTCAGAAATCTCTCCAGTAGAGCGGGAGAGATAGTCAGCTGTACAGTTGACTTTACCAGACACATGTTGTATCTTGAATCTGAAGGGCTGCATAGCGAGGTACCATCTTGTAATCCTACCATTAGAATCCTTCATTTTCTCCAACCACTGCAACACTTTATGATCAGTCTCAAGAATAAACTCACGGCCCAGTAGATAGTATCATAGGGAATCCAACGCCCACTTTATAGCCAAACACTCCTTTTCCACAGTTGAATAACATACTTCTCACGGAAACAGTTTACGACTGATATAAGCCACGGGCTGTCGGTTCTCTGGTGGCCCTTGCAATAGGACAGCTCCTACTCCCCTCTCAGAGGCATCGGTCTGTACAACGAAGGGTCAGCTGAAGTCAGGTTTGTGTAGTAGAGCGCTAGTTGTCAAAGCTCCTTGGATGTCTCGGAAGGCTTTCAATCTCTCCTCAGTCCACTGCAGTTGGTTCGGACAACGGGCCCCCACCATGTCTGTTCGTGGAGCAGCCCTGCTAGAGAAGTTGGAGACAAAGCGATGGTAAAATCCAGCCATACCCAAACAAGATCGCAGATCCTTACGTGTCTGGGGCACCACACACTTCTCCAAGGCTTGAACTTTCTTCACCTGCGGTCGCACAACACCCCAGCCAATGACATAGCCCAGGTACTCAGTCTCTTGTTTAGCCACAGCACACTTGGTGGGGTTGACTGTTAGGCCGGCATTCTGAAGACACTGCAAGACTTCTCGGAGATGCTGCACATGTTCCTCCCAGGTGTTACTGTAAATGACAATATCGTCAAGATATTCAGCAGCAAAAGGTAAACCACGTAATACTTGGTCTATTAACCTCTGAAAGGTCGCCACGGCCCCATGAAGGCCAAAAAGTAACACCTTGAAATGGAAAAGGCCCCTGGATGTTCTGAATGCAGTCAAGGGCCGTGAGGAGGGAGTCAGTGGAATTTGCCAATAGCCTTTAGAAAGGTCCATTGTTGTCAGATATTGGGATTGGCCCAAATGATCAATTAGATCACTTATGCGAGGAGAAGGGTAGGAATCAAACTGTGATACTGAATTCAGATATCGGAAATCAATACAGAACCATACACTCCCGTCCTTCTTTGGCACAAGGACGATGGGGTGACACCACTCACTTTTCGAAGGCTCGATGATGCCCAACCGAAGCATAAGATAATAATAACAATAATTCATTACATTTATATAGCGCTTTTCTCGGCACTCAAAGCGCTTTACATAGAGAGGGGAATCTCCTCAACCACCACCAGTGTGCAGCATCCACCTGGATGATGCGACGGCAGCCATAGTGCGCCAGAACGCTCACCACACACCAGCTTACTGGTGGAGAGGAGACAATGATGAAGCCAATTATGGGGTATAGATGGGGATGATTAGGAGGCCATGATGGAAAGAGGCCACTGGGCAAATTTGGCCAGGATGCCGGGGTTACACCCCTACTCTTTCGAAAGACATCCTGGGATTTTTAATGACCACAGAGAGTCAGGACCTCGGTTTAACGTCTCATCCGAAGGACGGAGATCCACCTCCTCCTGCAAGGTCACCTGGAATATCTCAGGTATCCTATAACTCTGGCGTCTTACAACAGCATCAGGTTTCAGTACCACATCATGCTCAATCAAGTTAGTATATCCGGGATATTCATAAAATACCTTTGAAGTACCTTTGAAGAACTTGTACCTGCGACCGCTGGAAGTCTGTTAGATGGTCCAACCCAATGTTCCCAGGAACTGGCTGAGGCAAATACTGCTCATCTGATTCTTTCTCTTCAATACAGTGAATCATCAATGACTGTGAAGTTGAACAGCGAATTACTGTACATGTCATAAATATATGCATAACGTTACTCCGTGAAGTTTGACAAGTGTGCATTCTTACACAGCAGCAGGGACATTATTCACTAACGTTACAGTGGCTATTGAATCCGCCTATCACTATAGCTAATATTACATAGCTCAAATAGGCTAGTTCTAAATCTTCACTTTAGGTGTTTTGTGCAACAGTTATTACAAGTAATTGTATTGCATTTCTTTATTACATTGTATTGCATTTTGTAAAAATATAGTGTAAGCCATGCATTGCTTGAAAATATTGAGATCTAGTAAATCAGTATAACATAGACATCTGTAGACATGAATTGGCAGCTTCAGCCGTTTGCAGCTATGAAAAGTTTGGCGGCTGCAGCAGCCATTTAGGTTTTGGCTGAGCCGGCTAGCCAGCCAATAACGTCATCAGCCAGCCATTATTCTCAAAACAAATGGCTTCGGGGTCTACTATAGAACCTAGCGAACGTGTTCGGTGTCGCCCAGCCCGCAGCTCTACAGATGTCTGACAGCGAGGTGCCTTGAGCCAAAGCCCAGGAGGCAGCAACACCTCTCGTGGAGTGAGCACGCAACCTGGGAGGACAAGGCTCACCCGTAGCTTCATACGCTCGGGTGATAGCATCCACTAACCAGTGAGCTAACCTCTGCTTGGAGACAGCCTTCCCCTTCTGCTGGCCTTCGTAACAGACAAAGAGCTGGTCTGAGGTCCTGAAGCTTTGCGTTCTGTCAATGTAAACCCGCACGGCGCGGACTGGACAGAGAAAAGCTAGGGCTGGGTCTGCCTCCTCCTGGGGCAGCGCTTGCAGGTTCACTACCTGGTCCGCGAAGGGAGTGGTAGGAACCTTGGGCACATATCCGGGGCGGAGTCTCAATATAACACGAGAAAGGCCCGGCCCAAACTCTAGGCACGATTCATCGATCGAAAAAGCCTGCAGATCCCCGACCCTCTTGAAAGAGGCCAATGCCAACAGGAGCGCTGTCATAATGGACAGGATATTCAGCTCTACTGTCAGCAAAGGGTCAAAGGGAGGACTTTGGAGAGCTCTCAGTACCAGAGCTAGGTCCCAAGAGGGTAGAGAGTGCAAAGCACGAGGCGGATTTAACCTCCTAGCACCCTTGAGGAATCTGATGACCAGGACGTGCTTCCCCACGGATTTAATGATGACTACTGTATTTGAATGTCAACAAAATTTGTGTGCTATGAGCTGTGATTGGATTTTGGGGTCTATTCAATACAGTAGTCATCATTAACTAAGCATTATTTATCAATGACTTCATCATGTGTGGCCCTTTAACTAAAGTGGTGACTAGGTCCTTTGAAACACTGATGAACAATGTACTCTTAAAGGTGGCAGAACAAAGAAAACATCATGATCATGCGTAATAAATCATAATTCATGATGATGTACTCATATTAGTTAATGTTTTAATTAAGGTGTTGTTCATCCATGAAGTCATGAATGAAAAACGTTGAACTCGTGTTATTTCCTGATGATTCATGAGATATTATTGCATGAATTAATGCATAATTCATGCATGAATTTATACATGAATTCATGATAATTCATGTACCCTTACCGTAAAGTGTTACCGTGGAAGGGGACAGCCTACGCTCCAACCCATCTTGTAGGAAAGAAAGCACAACTCTGATCGGGCAATTTCGGGGGTCCTCCTGGCAGGAGGAACACCACTCGACGAACAGGTTCCACTTCAAGGCATAGAGGCGCCTTGTAGAGCTAGCTCTAGCAGAAGTGATAGTGTTTACCACTGCCTGTGGTAGATCGCCTAGAACCTCCGCGTCCCATCAAGAGACCAGACATGGAGTTTCTAGAGGTCTGGACGCGGGTGCCATAGAGTGCCCCGTCTCTGAGAAAGAAGGTACTTCCTCAGAGGAATCGGCCAAGGAGCGGCTGTCGCGAGGAGCATGAGTTACGTGAACAAAGTCCTGGTGGGCCAATACAGCGCCACTAACAGGACCTGCTCCCCGTCCTCCCTGACCTTGCACAGTGTCTGCGCAAGAAGGCTCCCTGGGGGAAACGCATACTTGCTCAGGTCCCGGGGCCAGCTGTGGGCTAGGGCGTCTGTGCCGAGGGACCCCTCGGACAGGGAGTAAAACCACTGGCAGTGGGTCGTGTCCGGAGAAGCAAACCGGTCTACCAGTGCGACTCCGAAAACACTCCAGATCAGCTGAACCACCTGGGGGTGGAGTCGCCATACTTCTGGCAGGGGAGGCAACCGTGAAAGCTCGTCTACCTCACGGTTGAGCTCCCCTGGAACATGAGTGGCATTAAGCGACCTCAGATGCTTCTGACTCCACAGGAGGAGGTGGGAGGCGAGTCGCGACATGCGACGGGAGTGTAGACCACCTTGACGGTTGATATACGCAACGGTCGCAGTGCTGTCCGTACGGATCAGTACGTGCTTGTCTTTAAGAAACCCCTTGAGGCGGCACAAAAGCCAAGCGTACTGCTTGCAACTCCAGGCAGTTGATATGCCAATGCAGCTGGGGCCCCGTCCACAGACCCGAGACTGCATGCCCTTAGTACGTGCCCCCCCCACCCCATGGCAGAGGCATCCATGAAAACCACAGCATGCCTGAAAACCTGGACTAAGGGCACTCTGGCCCGAAGAAACGCAGGATCCGACCATGGGGAGAAGGTTTGGCGACCGTGCGGGGTTACTTTGACCCTGAGCGTGCCGCTCTGCCACAACCACCTCGGGACTCAATCGTGAAGCCAGTGCTGGAGTGGTCTCATATGTAACAGGCCGAGTGGTATTACTGCGGCTGCTGCTGCCATATGCCCCAGGAGCCTCTGAAATAGTTTCAGTGGAACCACTCTCCTGCCTCGAAAGGACCTGAGGCAGGTGAGCACTGACTGGATGCGTTCCTCCGTGAGGCGCGCCGTCTGGGCGACCGAGTCCAACTCCATACCGAGATAAGAGATCCTCTGCACGGGGCAAAGTTTACTTTTGTCCCAGTTGACCTGAAGCCCCAAGCGGCTAAGGTGCCGTAGCTGAGGTGCCATGTCCCTGTGACCGCACTTGAGAATGCGAATGCATTGTTCTCTAATGGGAACAATGGCCACTTCCGCGACTTTCGTGAAGACGCGGGGACACAGGGCCAGCCCAAAGGCTAGGACTTTGTACTGATACGCTCGACCCTTGACCACAAACCGTAGAAACGGTCTGTGTCGAGGAAGAATCGAGACGTGAAAGTACGCGTCCTTCAGGTCGATCGCTGCAAACCAATCCGAGGGACGGAAGCATTCGAAAATGCGCTTCTGCATGAGCATCTTGAACGGGAGACTGTGCAGGGCCCGATTCAAAACTCTAGCCCCTACTTGGGTACAATGAAGTAGGGGCTGTAGAACCCGGACCTCATCTCGGCAGGAGGGACCGGCTCGATTGCGTCCCACGCCAGCAGGACATTGATCTCGTACCGCAGGACAGGGGCGTCCACTGACCACACACAGGTGAAGTGAATGCGCCTGAACCTGGGAGGCCAGTGTGCAAACTGAATTGCATAGTCGAACCGAATGGTGCGGATGAGCCATCGGGACGGACCCGGAAGCGAGGATTCTAGGTACCAACCCAACGAGCCCACCCGAACCACTGGTGTACCCGCAGAGGGGCAGCGATGTGGAAGGCAGGGACCCGGCTCCAGTGGCAAAGTATCCTCTGGAAGCGGGGTCTGGGCGTGAAGTTCGCCAGGAACCTGCTTCCACTGGGGGGCAGACGGCAGAGAAAGCCCGTGGGCTTTTTGCAGCGGGCCGCCCCGTGGCGAGGGGAGGGGAAGAGGCGAAGCATGAGGCCCTGCCTCCTCGTAAGCTGGTCTCTGCCCCGCCAGGCCCAGCCGCCGACAGGAGCGACGCAACCGAGGAAGCGTCTAGGTACCGCCATCCTGAAAAGGACGCGAACACACCGAGGAGCTCTTTTAGAAGGAAAATAAAATAAAAAAGAAGAAGAAGCACTTTGAAGCGCCGAAGCACTGTGGGATCAGTGCGGCAGACACTTCCGGGTGAAACTGCAAGCACTTGTGCTGCTCTCAGTCGCGTTGATCACACAAATTCATGCATTATTTTTCATGAATCATCAGGAACTAACACAAGTTCAACGTGTTTCATTCATGACTTCATGAATGAACAACACCTTAATTAAAACATTAACTAAGATATGCACATCACCATGAATTATGATTTATTACGCATGATCATGATGTTTTCTTTGTTCTTTGTCTAGGTCAGTGACCTAGTCACCACTTTATTTAAGGGGCCACACACGTTGAAGTCATTAATAGATTAATGCTTAGTTAATGATGACTATTGGACAGACACCATAATAGACCAATCACAGCTCATAGCACACACATTCTGTAAATCAAATACAGAAGTCATCATTAACTAAGCATTATATATCAATGACTTCATCATGTGTGTGGCCCCTTAACTAAAGTGGTGACTAGGTCCTTTGAAACACTGATGAACAATGTGCTATTGAAAGGTGGCATAACTGTGAACAAAGAAAACATCATGATCATGCGTAATAAATCATAATTCATGATGATGTGCTCGTCTTAGTTAATGTTTTATTTAAGGTGTTGTTCATTCATGAAGTCATGAATGAAAAATGTTGAACTTGTGTTATTTCCTGATGATTCATGATATATTAATGCATGAATGAATGCATAATTCATGCATTAACTTATACATGAATTCATGATAATTCATGTACCCTTACTGTAAAGTGTTACCACGCCGTCACACCAGCAGCCGTCAAAGAGTCTTCTTTCTCCAGCTCGTTTATCTTCAAAAGGTAAGGAACAGCAGCACAGAGGCACTACTGAGAGGCTCCGAAGTAAAAAGCGTCTATGCAATGTTTGCTTCTGCTTTTACATCCGCGCTTGTAGGCGGCTCGCGGAATGCAAAGATTGCATGCCAATGGTTATTGGCTCGTTGTTAATTCTATCAGAGGTAATAAGGCTCCCTAGTGTGATCCCAATTCGTCAGGGAACTCCCCGATGACACGTTGGAGTTCTCAGGACGAAAGGGAACAAAGATTATCAAGGCAGATTAAAACATAATTAAATGAATAAATGTGGGAACTAATCGTACCAGGAGTGGGGACTTAGATCCTGTCATTTTTCTAGGCGTACAAGATATTGCAGAAGAAATACTTACCCCTATATTGTAGTGTAATTTCAGCTACATGAAGAATATAAAAAAATGGGAATGATTTACATTTCTGCTTCTTTTCTAAATGAATGACAGGACCATAGATGTCTTTTCAAACAATTCTCAAATACACTTTGCATGGCCTCTGAGGTATCTACTCTTGTGAGCTGAATCATACTGCCCTGTTAAGGCACTTTATATTTGAATGAATTTTCATCTTCAAGGGTACGGAAACATACAACAGGATTCTGAAACAAAGACCCTCCAGATGTTTCAAAAAATCATGTTCAGAATGATATAACCATGAGTGTGCCTGCTGACTCAAGCTGTTTTACTTGTCACAGGGGCTATGGGTTTGACATAAAAGACCTAGACCCTTATTAAGTCAGGATGATCGTGAGATGTCACTGTATAGCCCATAGCGCTTGTGTGTGTGGCATTATTGAATTTATGAAAGATGTTTATCTTTGCCTGAAATCTTTGAAGCAGTTTTGAAAAATGTAATATTGAAGTAGCTTTCATAAAGCCTCAGCTCTGATTTATAGAATTTAAAATGATAGATTTTAGCACAGGAGGGTGTTGAGCAGGAGAACTCAACACCACAGGAGGGTGTTGAGTTGAGCAGTCAGTGGCCCTTCCTGTTAGAGAATGACCAACTTCATTAGTGTTTGCAGTAGTGCTGTAGCGGCGCGTCGATGACGGCGATGCTTCGACGTCAAAATTGCGTCAACGTCATATTTTGTGCGTCGATGCTTCTTTATTTATTTATTTTTGCATGTTCCCGGCGGTACAGCTTATAGAGGACGAAGACTACTAGAAGTGAATGTGCTATCCATTAAATTAATCACACACAGTAAACAAACCCTTAAGAAAAAAAAAATTGCAATTTAGACGCGCAAACTGGGTGCCGGTGTGGTGAGACGTACAAGCTCGGGTAGATTCGGCTTGAAGTCGTTCATCCCAGACGCAGCGCGCGCTGTTACAAAAAAAGGCGTACACACAGCCAGCCACAGTTTTCCTGGTCTTGCGCACCCAACACGTAATTTTTGCCGCGCGCACATTCGCGCTCATGCGGAAGTGTCGAGTAAAAACCAGGCTTTAACTCCGTGTCAGCACGCGCTCTGATCAGTAGGTGCACGAGCTCTCCCGATTCATCTCCAGCAGTAGCAGCCACCACACCACTAACTCCGCCTCTGTTTCCCTCCTCAGCTGATATTAATATTTAAATAATTCTCTATGATAAAAAATGTTTGTAAAAAAATATTTTAATAACACGGTTTTGGCGGTTGTAGAGTTATAATGATGGTGTCAAATACAAGATGGAACCAGATGGCAGTCCCAGCCCAGTTTTCCAGTGTGGTTTTATTATCCTTGCCTAACCTTCCCTCACTGGGATTCTGCTGAAGAGCACCAACCGCTTGTGGTCATCCATTGCTGCCCACTCTGCCCTGATTACAGCCTTGTCCTCCATGGTTTTCCCACAAGACAGACTGATCTCATGAAGTAGCGCGTGTATGACACGCCAATTTGTATTTCCATTTTTGCCGTGCTATCAAGACGCATAATCGCTTTTCAGCGTGTTTATGAACGCCGTTGACTTAACGTTATATAAATATATGACTTACCTCAACCCCGTCCCTAAACCTAACCGCCACTGGGGTTAATGGCATTCATGACTGTTCCCTTACCATCCTAGGGAAAAAAAAGATATGACTTACCTCAACCCCATCCCTAAACTTAACCGTCACTGGGGTTAATGGCATTTATGACTGGAGATTTGACTGCGTGTTCAGACACGCGGAATGACGCGGACGTTAATGGCGTAGACATATACGCATACACGCGGATACACGCGCATAGCACAAAATGCGTGGATATAACACGCCACCTGACTCGAAAGTGGCGTATATGTTTACGCAAAAGTCATGATGTCATGTTGCACAAGAGGTAGTTTGCTATGTAGCGCAACCAATATGATCAACAATTCTCATGTCGAACTAACACAGCCCAGAGGTATATTTTGCCATCTCAAAATGGTATACACAAAAAATTGTGGTTCAGTACATACCCCAGTTTCTGTCAATATTGTTGCAACCGGCAGCAACATACACTGCAGTTTATGGTGCTGTTGTAATTAAGGAAAGAGATTTGAAGTGCTTACAAATTCGGATGTAAAATATGTAAGCAAAATATTTTAAAATCATATAGGTTAGAATTAACATGGTCCCATCTACATTGTGCACCAGCACTCGTCCATTGTAATCTGTGACGTTAAATGTAGACTTGCTTGCTTTCAGGATAATCTTTTTTGTGAAATGGATCACTCTCTCCTTTTATTTTTCAGACGTGTTCACACTGTCAAAGTACATCAATATAAGCGATATTGTTCCATCTTAGGGGTTTGAAAATGTTCAACAAACAGACGTTTTTCATGTGCAGTGTTTAAAATAGTGCTGTCAATCGAATAAAAAAAATAGATTATAAAAAAAAATGTCTGTGATTTAATCACAATTAAAACACTTATGTCTTTAATATTTTAATATATAATAATATATTATTAATTATTAATTAATATAATAATTTACCAGTTAATCTCCAAATTAATATAGAAACAACATAAAGACTGTCACGGTGTGGTGCAGGCAGAGGAACAGGCAGAGTCCAGAAGATCAATTAATAAAACTTTTATATTATTTTATGTAAGTGAGTTCAGGTGAGGAGACAAGAGGATCCTGGGAAGTGTAGTGAAGAAGACGCAGACAGACTGGTGCAGACGGAGACTGTGACAGAACTCCCCCCTCCCGGAAGGCGTGGCCTCACGCCATAGAACAGAGGAGGGAGGGAGGGCGAGCTGAAGGCCGAGCGGGCGTGGCAAGGGCGGAGCAGGTCGATGGCGTGGCCAGGGTGGAGCAGGCTGAGGGCGTGGCCCGAGCGGAGAAGGCTGAGGACGAGACCAGGGCGGAGCAGGCTGAGGGCGTGGCGAGAGCGGAGCAAGCTGAGGACGAGACCAGGGCGGAGCAGGCTGAGGGCGAGACCAGGGCGGAACAGGCTGAGGGCGAGACCAGGGCGGAGCAGGCTGAAGGAGAGACCAGGGCGGAGCAGGCTGAGGGCGAGACCAGGGCGGAGCAGGCTGAAGGAGAGACCAGGGCGGAGCAGATGGAGGGAGGACCCATGGTGGAGCCGATGGAGGGAGGAGACGAGACGGAGGCGGGGCTGACGACATCAGGGGGCCGACTGACAGGGGCGGAGCAGATGGGAGAGGAGACCGGGGTGAAGCCATAGGGCCGACGAGACAGGGTGATGATGCTGGACTGGAGGAACATGGTGATCCCGCGGACCGAAGGACACGGTGAGGACAGAGGGAGTGAGGATCGACAGCGAACTGAAGGGAGTGAGGAGTCCAACGAAACCGGGGGGGTGAAATGACGAGGTGAAGACGGAGGATGGAAGTCCATAGGTGAGGGAAGGACGACGAGGGACCAAAGTGAATCCAGGGGGACGAGGGAGCCTGGCGGAACTGGTGGACTGAGGGGCCATAGTGGAGCTGAGGGAGGTAGGAGCCAAGGGGGAAACAATGGGACGAGGGGCCGAAGAATTATCCAGGGAGAGGAGGTTGAAGGAAGAGACTGGGCATCCACCGACCAGGCTGGATCAGGAGGGCTGGAAGGCAGAAGGGCTGACAGGAAAAAGATGAGAGGAGGCGGGAGAGGGAGGCTGGGTGGGATCCTGGTCTCTGGCTCAGGCTGGACGGTCTCTGGCTCAGGCTGGACGGTCTCCGGCGCTGGCTGGACGGAACCAGTGGTGAGGAGGGTTTAGGTTCGCCAGGGCTGGATGGAACCAGCGGTGAGGAGGGCTCAGATTCGGCAGGGCTGGACGGAACCAGCGGTGAAGAGATCTCAGGCTCGGCGGGGCTGGACGGAACCAGTGGTGAGGAGGACTCAGGCTCGGCGGGGCTGGACGGAACCAGCGATGAGGAGGGTTCAGGCTCGGCAGGGCTGGGCGGAACCAGCGATGAGGAGGGTTCAGGCTCGGCAAGACGAGATGAGGAAAGGAGGCATGGTGATGGCAGGAGATGGTGGTTGGTCAACCACAGCACATGCTCTAAGTACTGGGAGAACGAGCCTGGAATAGCCGCCGCTGGAGCTCGCTGGTACAGATGATTGTCCAGACCGCCCCAAAAAAACGTTTTCAGGACTTCATCTGTCCAGCTTACCCCAACGGAAAGCTCCAGGAAGCTGGCCGACATATTCCTCAATGGAGCCGCCATCTTGGAAACAATGAATCAGGTGATCAACTGGAGTTAGGTGGTCCAGAGTGATCTTCATACTTATGGTCGGTCAATCTGTCTCGGTGTGGTGCAGGCAGAGGAACAGGCAGATAGTGATGTGACATTTGAAGCGAGGCGTCGGAGTTTGTGTCGAGCAAAAAGGGGCGTGCCAGATGAAGCCGCGATTCGAGGCTTGTGTTGTTAACGTGAAAATCACGTGACTAATGACAAACGAGGCCTCGGTTTGTGTGAAAACGTCATCGGTTCGTTCTGAGTGTCGTTTGTTCGAAATTCGCGCCACCTTGTGGGTGTTGTCAGGTAGTAGAATCAGTTGTAGTAGTGTCAGAGAGTCAGAGTTAGAGAGTTATCGTCATTATTGTGCAATATATATGTTAGGGCTGTAACGGTATATTATTACATTATTAGGTCAGATTAGTTATAGTATATTCATAGCTGCCAACTCTCACGCATTGGCCGTGAGACACCCGCATTTGATTGGTTTCACACGCTCACACGCCACACCCCCGATTTCTCACGCTGAAGTGTCAACCCTCCCGTTTTTCCGGGTTTCTCACGTATTTTAGCTCTTTTACTGTCTTCCCATGTTAGTATTTCCCATAAAATATCTCGTATTTTTACACTCTGATTGTGTGAGACGTACAAGCTCAGACAGATTCGGCTTGAAGTCGATCGTCCTCGGATGCGGTTCCGTGCGCGCTGTAACAAAATAGCTTTGCACACAGCTCGAAGTGAGGTCTTGCCGGTCTTGCGCACCCAACGCGTCATTTTTAACGCGCTTGTGCAGACGCGTCGAGTATAAACAAGGCTTTACTCCATGTCAGCGCATGCAGAGACCTCAAGGTGCAGAGACCTCTCCCAATCATCTCCAGCAGAAGCAGCCTCCCCGTTTCCCTCGTAAGCTGATCTTAGTATTTAAACATTCTCCATGGTATTTTTTTTAATGACACAGTGCTCTTTCTCACACATATGTGGGCTAGTTCTAAACTCTTTAGACTTTTTGATTAGTGAATCGTGAGAAAAAATGGTTCCTGGAAAATGGATGGTTCCTGGGAAATCTCCCTTTGATGTTGACAGCTATGGGTCAGTCAAATGCCTGAAAGATGAGTTTATCTATTGATCTATCTGTTGGGCAACTCGTGATCCACTAGTTATACCGCAAATTAGTTACAAATCTCCCGTGATATATAGCGAACGGTTCCTCCCCCCCCCCCCCCGTCGACAGATCTCACGCCAAGCAAAACTCAAAAGTTGGCAGGTATGTATATTGTTAGTATTAATTATAGCTAAATTATAGTATTGTTATATTAATTAGGTACGATTATTTGGATTTGGACTGGACTGGTTTTTGATTTGGATTGCCCTTTTGGAATTGTTTGCTTTTTGTGACCTAATCCTTTTTTCTTGTAATGGAGCCAGCAAGAAAGAGGACATCATCCCCTCTCTGGGAGTTTTTTGAAATGTTTTCTCACAATTAGGTACAAACACACAATTTGTATTATTAGGGCCCGAGCACTAACAGTGCGAGGACCCTATTGAAACTGTTAGGGTTATTTTTATTATTATTTTTTTTTTCTGCAAAGTAAGCACCATTTTCGGGACCGCAACATGCTCAAAAACTCACCAAATTTGGCACGCTTGTCAGGACTGGTGAAAAATTTCGTATTTTGTGGGTTTTGCAGATCTGCACGAAATTTTAAACATTTGACAAGAGTCCCGCCCTGAACAAATCTACATGCCGACATTTACGCACAGTCATAGCGCCACCTGCTGGCAACAGGAAGTGACCTTTAACGAAGCAGCGTAGCAAATGTACAGCCGCACTGGCTGAGCTGCAGAATATGCAACGCGGCCGCCTCAGACTCCGACGCGCTACAGGTGCGAGGGCCCGCCCATCGCTGCTTGCAGCTTTAATTATTATTATAATTATTAGGTAACACTTTATTTTACGACCCGCAAACAACTGTGTAAGTACACCGAAATTACGGTGTACGTTTCTGTAATTATCGTGTACTTCCGTGTAGGTATAAGGGAACAATATGTTAAGTTTGGGGTAATAAAGGGGTAACAAGCACCACTTTAATTTACAGCCCGCAGAAGTTACACTTACCCTGTAACTACACGGAACAAAAATGCTACTTACTATGTAGCAATACGAAACAACATTATTTGCACTGTAATTACAGAGAAAGGTACTGTTATCAACAAAAAAATAAATAAAAAATTTAATACACAGTATATTTGCCCTGACATTTAAGTGTCATTGCAATTCAATGGGATAAGGTGAGTACTAATTACCACATGGTACGGTCTAAATTAAAATCATAGTAGAAACAAATTATTTTGACTTTTGTAGTAATCTAGTAAGAAAAGCCAATAAATTAAATTTTATCATTTTATATATATATATATATATATATATATATATATATATATATATATATTATGTACACAGTGTACTTTGTTTGTACAAAGTTATTTGCAGGTTGTATATCTGTTTGTTACCCCTTTATTACCCAAAACTTAACATATTGTTCCCTTGTACTTAGACGGAAGTACACTATAATTACAGAAATGTACACCGTAATTTCGGTGTACTTACACAGTTGTTTGCGGGTCGTAAAATAAAGTGTTACCCATTATTATTATTTTACTGTCTTGATATAATAATCCTTACTATATGGCTGTATTATATTTAATGTCTAAGCCCCAACACACTTGAAAAAAATCATTTCTAATCCTTCCTTTGTCCTCTACGTCCCCAGTCCCATGAGCACAACACTGCACAAAAATAGTAACAGTTCAATACAAAAAATCACCAGAAACAATTCTTAAACCTTTACCACACCACACTCTTCTGTTGCACTTTACTTTATTACACTCCCTCCACCATAAGCACTGCACTCAACAGTGTAACTTTTATTGTTCATACTGTCACTATCCAAATCATTTATGAATAATTAATTAACTCTGTGTGTGTGTGTGTGTGTGTGTGTGTGTGTGAGAGAGAGAGAGAAAGAGAGAGAGAGAGAGAGAGAGAGAGAGAGAGAGAGAGAGAGAATGCTGTCTCTGCAGAAGTAAATTCAGACAGAATATACATATTTTATTTTATTCCCAGGCAATGGACAAATGCCTGCTCAGGTATTTGTATTATTGCAAATGAAAGGTTACAGACATTAACAGTGAGAAGACAAAAATAAAATAAAACAACGGGGGGTATAGGCCGCCTACGGACATCATAAGTCTGCTCAGGTCATTGCTTCAGAATTAAATAATTTGTTTGCTATTTCTTTGCACAGTAGCTACAGTAGGTATCTCTAGTGAGCAATACTGAATGAAGCTTCGAGTAATGAACCTTTGGGTGAAGCAATGGGCTGCGAGGTCTCAGTGATTCAGGAAGCCTCATTTTGTCATCACTACAGGCAGAGTCCAGAAGATCAATTAATATAACTTTTACTCACAGAAGAACAGGCAAGGATACAAGTAGACGGGCGCAAACACAGTGTAACATTCACATTGACCGACAAAGACTGACTGAATGAGGGAGAACTAAATACAAGAAGGAATCAAACATAATGAGGTGAAGACAGGTGATCCAGATGAACAAGACGATGAACAGGAGGCTGATGAGGAAGTGAGTTCAGGTGAGGAGACAAGAGGATCAGCAGGGACTGCCATATGTTTCACTATCCCCCTGGGCTATATGTGTATTCCAGGCCTTCATCAGGCGACTGGCTTCCGCAGCGTTCCCTTCCCCTTCTTCGAGTTGGGCACGCTTTCCCAGTATTATCCAATGTCCGCTGGTTGGGTCTTGCGGAACAGCAGTGTGACTTCCTAGCTAGCTACCTTTATTTCTGAAACTGCATGGGTAGCGTCACTGGGCGCTGGAAGGGGCCAGCATCATGGCGTTTTATTAGGGATCCCAATTCGTCAGGGAATCCCTGATGACACATCGGAGTTCCCAGGATGAAAGGGAACGTCTCGGTTACATATGTAACCCTCGTTCCCTGAGTACGGGGAACGGAGACGTGTCGTCCCTTCACCATGTTGTTTACCTTCGCGGAGGGCTGGAGTCTGTTCGGCTCCTCTAACAAACTATAGCAGTGTTTCCCAACCCTGTTCCTGGCGGCACACCAACACTGCATGTTTTCTTTGTCTCCCTAATCAAACACACCCGATTCAACTCACCAGCTCATTAACCCACCTGATTATGAGCTGATGGTGAGTAAGGTGTGTTTGATAAGGGAGACAAAGAATACACGCAGTGTTGGTGTGCCGCCAGGAACAGGGTTGGGAAACACTGAACTATAAGACATGTTATTTATGTTTTTTTTAATCTATTTATTATCTCATGTTTTTATCTGTTTTTGGGTAAATGTGTATGTGTTGGCTACCTGTTGTGAACTAAATTGCCCCTTGGGGACATTAAAGATATTTCAACTTCCTCAGCGAGAAGCGTCTATGCAATGTTTGCTTCCGCTTTTATATCCGCGTTTATAGGCGGCTCGCGGAATGCAAAGATTGCATGCCAATGATTATTGGCTCGTTGTTAATTCTATCAGAGGTAATCAGGCTCCCTAGTGTGATCCCAATTCGTCAGGGAATCCCTGACGACACGTCTCCGTTCCCTGTACTCAGGGAACGAGGGTTACATATGTAACCGAGACGTTTTTACTACCCCCATTTTCCCCTTACACTTAATGGCGAGTTCAGACTGCATGATTTTAGCCACGATTTAGGCTCGCCGACAGGTTGTGAGAAATCGCCGACAAATGCCCGAAATCACAGGCAAATCGGCGCTCGTTCACGCGAGTGATAATCACGCAGTGTGAATGAGCAAAGACGCGAACTGAGAGAATCACCGACGAGTCGCCGACGCCCGTGAGATATTTGGCATGCTAAATATCTGGACCTGTCGGCGATTCAAAATCCTGCTGTGTGAAAAGTGTTTTGACTGAAAACTACATCGGCGATCACCGGCAGCCAGTGAGAGAGCAAGATACAGAGCAGCAGGGAGTTCGGGGAGGAGTTATAGACCACATATCAACATGATATGGCATTGTTTCAGGAAAAAAGCTTCTTCTCTGTCTATTTGGACACAATAAATGGAAGAAAAATTAGTAGAAATTTGGCAGGAGCACTCGTGTCTGACGTTTCACCAGCTGTACCACAACCGGGTCGAAAAAAAAAGTTTCACGTCACGTGAGAACTCCGGTCTTGCACGTGTGGTGTCGCGTTGTTTCCTTTTCACATCTCACGTGTGTTTGTTGTGAAACGTAGTTTGCGTGCAGCGTGCTAGACAGTCTGTCGGCGATTTTTCCCATTGTAAAGTCATGCAGTGTGAAACCTTCTGTCACCGATCAATCGTCCAGTGTGAACACAGCAGTGACTGAATGCTGGCCAAGATAGTCATGCAGTGTGAAAAGAACAGCGACCCGACTACTTTGAAAATCATGCAGTCTGAACTCGGCATAAGTGTGTAATTTACTCTTTCCTTTCATATATATATATATATATATATAAAATTACTTGCAGATTTATAACTTTATTACCTCTGAAGACATTATGACTGCAACAAAAGATTTGTGTGGCTGATGCTCCACTGGTTATAAACAGCTCGTGCAAGCGTGCGTATGCGTGTGGTCCATGAGCGTGCACACCTCTGGTTGAAGTTTCGCTTGTCACCAGAGGGGGCATAGTTCTGCAAAAACTCAGAGACTTGGACAATGCCCCTTTAAGAAACTTGGTGCAGACCCTAAAATTCTAGATTAGTTCCATCCCATCTCAAATCTTCCATTTATTTCAAAGATTCTTGAACACGCATTGGCAGCACAGGTTCATGCTCATCTTAGTAATAATAACTGGCACTGGCGTAATTTCCTATGGAGACAGGACATGCCTACCCCCCCCCCCTCCCCCCCAAACACACACACTTTTAAAAATCCCTTTTGCTTCACTCCCACTTTCAAATTTGTTTATTATGATTTTAACAGCAGGACCGTGTCTGTGTCGATGCGCTATGTCGTGGAACGTCTCGTACACACTTTAAAACTATCTCACTGAACATTCTAGCAGGTAGGCTATAGCAGGTATAGCGGTTGCGGCAAAGACAGCGATGATATGCGAGAAACAACAACAGGTGACTTTAATATCCTCATGGATGAAAAGAAAGAAAGGAAGTGTGAATTGGAAGATTCAGTAAATTAGATCAGGTCAAGATAATCTGTCTACACCTTGATGTAAGCCTTATGTTGACTGAGTTAACGTCAACATATGCTGCTTGCTGGTAATGTCTGGAGTGTTTAGTTCTGCGTAGAATTATGTTTGAATGAACCATCTGCAAGATTCATTTGTGTTTGGTTCACCCTTAAATCCTACACAGACAACTAATACTAAAATATAGTTGTACTTTATTTATATGTCCATAAGTTTCATAATTTCAAATGTGATATTTTATGTTGATTAACTACATAAAATGATATAAATATATACATTTTCTAACCCCCATATCTTGAATTTTGTGATGATTCACATGCATTTATAAAAACATTTTAGAGTCTTGATGTTGGTTAATAATATGAAACATTTAATCCGGAAATGACAAAACAACTGATAATGAATTAACTCAAAAGGTTCCATATAGAACCTTTTTTTTTCCTGGTTACAAAGAACCCTAAAGGGTTCTCATTATTGAACCGTTAAAAAGGGTAATACGTAGCACTGATAGAACCTTTTAAGGTTCTTTGTAGAACCTTTTCTTCTAAGAGTGTAGATTCCAGTAGATCCAATGGATACTTTTTGAAATAATTTACAGATCACTCTTGTGCATACAAACAACCACTGACCTTTTGTAGCTGGTCACATTTATACCAATAAATCATCACATTTCATTAGCATGCTGAGCAGCAAAGGTCTGTCATATAACAGTGCAAAGATTTTATGTTCAAAAACAATATACTTAATGTTTAATGCTTTCAAAGTGGGAGAAGTCACCATGTTGAAAGGCAGAGAGAGTCACCTTGTAAGTCTGAAACTGTGAAGAACAACTGCTTGACACTAAAGGCATAATCCCATTCACTCTGAATTTAGCATGTGTGGAATCCTATGAATCTTTATATTCTGTAGACGTGTGTTATTTGTCGAATTCCTGTACAGCATGTGTAACATGTTTATTCCTTTCTTTCTTTTTTAAATTTCAGTTTATGGAGCACACTTTACATTTTTGTTTTCTCTTTTATAATTCCCTTTAGGGTCCACCTGGCCCAAGAGGTGACAAGGTAGGAACCCTTTGAACACTTTTTACATCAACAATCACATTTCTCACACCTTCACTAAAAAGAATAATAATATCACATAATATGATTTTCTATGGTTTTAAAGGTGACAGTTTGAATGTCAGGGAAGTTTTTTTTTCTGTTATTATTTTTTTTAATAAACTTGGATTAAAAATACAGTATTATTAACAATTTTCGCAGAATGTACCAAGTCAAGGTCAATAAGAAGAAATGAAGAACAAATGGGTGTGATTTGCAGGTGCTTTTGAAGTTGATCTGGTAGTTCAACTCACCCGTGCAAACTGTTAGAAAACTTGGTAACACTTTACTTGAAGGGGTGTGGATATGACTGTCATGACACCTTCATAGTGTCATTTGCTCAATTATGACATTTTTAATGCCAACATGACATTGTTTGAGATGTCTTGTCAATGACAACTTGACATAAACCAATACATCATAACCTGTCAGTGTCTTTGTCCTGACAACTTGACATTACTAAGACAACACAACCTGTCATAAATATGACATAAGCATGACATTGCAGATTAATTATAAAACTTAAGAAACCACTAAGCTTTATTGGTTAATATTACATTAAACTGTCAGGTGGTTGGTTTTGACTGGCTGTCATGAGGCCATTAATGTCAAAACCAACCACCTGACAGTTTAGTGTAATGTTAACCCATAAAGCTAAGTGGTTTCTTAAGTTTGGTAATTCATTTGCTATGTCGTGTTTATGACATATTTATGACAGGTTGTGTTGTCTAAATGTCAAGTTGTCATGACAAAGACACTGACAGTTTATGATACATTGGTTTATCCATCCATCCATCTTCTTCCGCTTCAACCAGGGCCGGGTCGCGGGGGCAGCAGTCTAAGCAGAGATGCCCAGACTTCCCTCTCCCTAGACACTTCCTCCAGCTCTTCTGGGGGGACACCGAGGCGTTCCCAGGCCAGCCGGGAGACATAGTCTTTCCAGCGTGTCCTAGGTCTTCCCCGGGGCCTCCGCCCAGTGGGACGTGCCCGGAACACCTCCCCAGGGAGGCGTCCAGGAGGCATCCGGAACAGATGCCCGAGCCACCTCAGCTGACCCCTCTCGATGTGGAGGAGCAGCGGCTCTACTCTGAGCTCCTCCCGAGTGACTGAGCTTCTCACCCTATCTCTAAGGGATCGCCCAGCCACCCTGCGGAGAAAGCTCATTTCGGCCGCCTGTATCCGGGATCTTGTCCTTTCGGTCATGACCCAAAGCTCATGACCATAGGTGAGAGTAGGAACGTAGATTGACCGGTAAATCGAGAGCTTTGCCTTACGGCTCAGCTCCTTCTTCACCACAACAGACCGGTACATCGACCGCATTGCTGCAGAAGCTGCACCGATCCGTCTGTCAATCTCCCGTTCCATCCTTCCCTCACTCGTGAACAAAACCCCAAGATACTTAAACTCCTCCACTTGAGGAAGGATTTCTCCACCAACCTGAAGTGAGCAAGCCACCCTTTTCCGACTGAGGACCATGGCCTCGGATTTGGAGGTGCTGATTCTCATCCCAGCCGCTTCACACTCGGCTGCAAACCTCCCCAGTGCATGCTGAAGGTCAAGGTGTGAAGGGGCCAACACGACAACATCATCCGCAAAAAGCAGAGACGAAATCGTGCGGTCCCCAAACCTGACACCCTCCGGCCCATAAAAATTATGAACAGAACCGGCGACAAAGGGCAGCCCTGCCGGAGTCCAACATGCACTGGGAAGAAATCTGACTTATTACCGGCAATGCGAACCAAGCTCCTGCTTCGGTCATACAGGGACCGGACAGCCCTTAGCAAAGGACCCCGGACCCCATATTCCCGGAGCACCCTCCACAGGCCGCCTCGGGGGACACAGTCGAATGCCCTCTCCAAATCCACAAAACACATGTGGACTGGTTGGGCAAACTCCCATGAAGCCTCCAGCACCCTGTAGAGAGTATAGAGCTGGTCCAGTGTTCCACGGCCCGGACGAAAACCGCACTGTTCCTCCTGAATCCGAGGTTCCACTATCATCCGTATTCTCCTCTCCAGTACCCTGGCATCCCCCTGTAGTTGGAACACACCCTCCGGTCCCCCTTCTTAAAAAGAGGAACCACCACCCCGGTCTGCCATCCCAGAGGCACTGTCCCTGACCGCCACGCGATGCTGCAGAGGCGTGTCAACCAAGACAGCCCCACAACATCCAGAGACTTGAGGTATTCAGGGCGGATCTCATCCACCCTCGGTGCCTTGCCACCGAGGAGTTTCTTGACTACCTCGATGACCTCAGCTAGGGTGATGGACGAGTCCACCTCTGAGCCCTCAGCCTTTGCTTCCTCAATGGAAGACGTGGCGGCGGGATTGAGGAGATCCTCAAAGTATTCCTTCCACCGCCGGACGACATCCCCAGTTGAGGTCAACAACCGCTCACCCCTACTGTGAACAGCATTGGTGGGGGACTGTTTCCCCCTCCTGAGGCGCCGGACAGTTTGCCAGAATCTCTTCGAGGCCAACCGATAGTCCTTCTCCATGGCCTTACCGAACTCCTCCCAGGCCCGAGTTTTTGCCTCCACAACCACCCGGGCCGCAGTCCGCTTGGCCTGCCGGTACCTGTCAGCTGCCTCCGGAGTCCCACGAGCCAACCAGGCCCGATAGGACTCCTTCTTCAGCTTGACGGCATCCTTTACTTCCGGTGTCCACCACCGGGTTTGAGGATTGCCGCCTCGACAGGCACCGGAGACCTTACGGCCACAGCTCCGAGCAGCCGCTTCGACAATGGAGGTACAATGAACATTGGTTTATGTCAAGTTGTATTAACAAATAATAATAATTCATTACATTTACAGTATATAGTGCTTTTCTCGGCACTTGAATCGCTTTATATAGTAGGGGGAATCTCCTCAACCACCACCAATGTGCAGCATCCACCTGGATGATCTGGACAAAGACATATCAAACAATGTCATATTTGTATTAAAAATGTCATAATTGAGCGAATGACACTTAATGACAGTTGACACTTATTTTATGCATGTTGATGACATGGCATGATTATGCAGGTGTCATGTCAGTCTTATGCACACCCCTTCAAAAAGTAACAAAAACTTTTTCGGTAAAAACTTCATACCAGCTGTTAAACACAAACAGCCACTGCTCAGTGATGATGATATAATAGGTGGGTGAACTGGGACTCGACTTAATTTGAAACAAACATCTTTTCCAGTTTATTTCTTCACTGATTTCATCATATACTCTTAGCTGGCTAACACATACTTTTAACCAATAGTGTTAAGAAGTGAAGAACGAAGTGAAGAAGAGTGAAGAATCTTCACTTTGGGTATACTTAAGTCTTTATTCCCAATATATAATTACCACCACTGTTAAAATAGAGAACATGACACAGATAGCACTGTGTCTACTTCTCTAATTCCAGCTATAAGCGGTCTGATCAAATACAAAATGATTTCTTCACTTTGTTCATAATTAGATTTCAGAAAATTAAAAATGGATTCCATTGGAGCTCTGCAGTCAATCACTGCACACGGAGGGACCCTGACCTCAAAGCTCATTTTGTAATATCTAATCTTTTTATCTGCAAAAACCACCAAGGATGCCTTTATTTATTCAAAAAGGCAAGGATTCATTAGCATGCCAAAACCAGAGTTGCATGTCTTCACATTGCTAAGAAAGAAAAGTTCTGGCAAAATGAGAGGTTAATGTGTCTATGTGTAAAGTTGCAGCCCATTCTCACCCATGCATTTAAAGTGAAAACAAAGTGCCTGCGGGTTGTGTCAGCTATGCACAAAGACTTTAGATATACAAACATGGTCTACTCCTATTATAAATGGGAGAAAGTGCAAATCGCAATATGGTAAAATAAATCCCGCCTTCACAATTAAAGAGCCAATCTTCAATTTGTAAAACCATCGCATCACTGCAGCTGCCGTTAGAAGCTCTGGTTCTACAGCCAGTGTTCTAAGACGCACTTTATTACTGCTCATGTGCATTGGCTGGTCTAGCCTAAAAAAATATAAGCGTTTAACAGTATTTGAGCATAAGAAAGAAAATTTATGCAACAGTGTTATCAGATTTCATTGGTGATTTCAAATATGAAATTTAATTGTAAGCTTTGTGAACAGCTTTGAAGAATTTAATGTTTCCCCATTCAAAAAGAGCCATAAGCTATTTTGCATAACTGAAATAGCTGCTCGAGAGGCATTTCAAAGCTGCCGAGTTAAATGACTTGTGTTATATGGACTTTGCTGTATATCAGTTTAGATTCATGCCCTCCTGTTGCCCTTTGCCCTTTCACTACAACGTGAGTCAGAGGTGATTCTGACGAATGGGGATTGCTTGCGAGAGCCTACCTACTTTGAGTGAAATAAAACAAGCCAATGCATATTGGCATGCGATAATTGTATTTGACCTTGTCTGCTATAAAAGTATAACATTTCTTAAATCATAGTTATTCTGAAGCTTTGTAATGCAAATCTTAAGGGATAAAAAATCCAGAATGGCATGTTTTAACAGATCCAGCAGTTGTAGTCAAGTCAAGTCACCTTTATTTATATAGTGCTTTTTACAATACAGATTGTATCAAAGCAGCTTCACAGTGATAACATGAACATAATACAACACAGATCAATAATATTGTTTAGTAATATTAATGGGGGGGTTGACTGCTTTTTTTCTTTGCATGATTGTGTTTATTGGGTGCAATATAAGTGTTCTACAAAAAGATACACCGTAATTTCGGTGTACTTACTTAATTTAAAAATAAAATAAAGTGTTACCAAATATTCTACAAGTGTGCAACTCTCATTGGATGAATTGATTTTCCGATGAGCAAAATGTCTCTGTGACTTCACATATTTTGATGCGGGTGTGTAAATGCATTTTGCACCATATTCAATGCAGCAACTCTAGCAAAAATGTAAGCATACGAGTTTCTTAATTTGTGATTTGTAGAATAGGATTTGTCCACCTGAAATGAAGAATTTAAGAAGGTATTAAAAACTCTTTTTTTATATATATTATAATATTATAATATTTCTCTCTATGACTTCAAATTGACTGATACACATGTGTGGCTATTCTCTACATCTACAAATTTCACTGTCACAGGCGTTCAGTTGTTTTGCACCAAAAATACCTTCATAGTGAAATGTACCAGACAGACAGTGTGTCACGATCCACACACAGGAAACAGGGGTAAATCCAAAAGCAGTATTTATTTAGAGGATAATCCAAACTCGTAGTCACACATGCAGGGTCAAACCAAGAGAAGC
The DNA here is from genome assembly GCF_988280905.1 of Pimephales promelas. NCBI lineage: Eukaryota > Metazoa > Chordata > Actinopteri > Cypriniformes > Leuciscidae > Pimephales > Pimephales promelas. The sequence continues at coordinate 15,760,261 of NC_142769.1, forward strand.
CATCAAAACAAATAAACAAACAGGAACTAGGAACGGACCACAGATCAGAAGTGGTGTGACACAAAATACAAGGACTCCGTGAAACACACTGAACAAGACTGGGTATATATACACACATCTCTAACAAGACTAACACAGAACAGCTGGGAACAATGATTACGGGGAACAGCTGAGTGCAATGATCAGTAAGTGACAGAACAGGATGATGGGAAATGCAGTTCCAGAAGTGAATGACACAGTGGGGAAGGAGGACATCTAGTGGACAAACAAGGGAACACATCCAGACACTGTGACATAACCCCCCCTCTACGGAGCGGCTACCAGACGCTCCACGACAACATTAAAAAACATGACACAAGAGTTTCGGGAGGGAGGTGGAATGGTGGAGGATCAGGGGGAGGGATGGTGGGTCAGGTCCGTAAAGGGAGACAGGAACAAGGGGTGAGGGCTTATCCGAGGACCAGGGCCAGACACAGAGTCCATCGGGCAGCCAGGGCGAGACAGAGTCCATCAGGCGGCCAGGGTGGCGAAGAGCCCTTGGGCGGCCAGGGCGGCGAAGACCCCTCGGGCGGCCAGGGCGGCGAAGACCCCTCGGGCGGCCAGGGCGGTGAAGACCCCTCGGGCGGCCAGGGCGGTGAAGACCCCTCGGGCGGCCAGGGCGGTGAAGACCGCTCGGGCGGCCAGGGCGGTGAAGACCGCTCGGGCGGCCAGGGCGGTGAAGACCGCTCGGGCGGCCAGGGCGGTGAAGACCGCTCGGGCGGCCAGGGCGGTGAAGACCCCTCGGGCGGCCAGGGCGGTGAAGACCCCTCGGGCGGCCAGGGCGGTGAAGACCCCTCGGGCGGCCAGGGCGGTGAAGACCCCTCGGGCGGCCAGGGCGGAGATGCTCTCTCAGGAGCAGGCACCGGCTCGGGAACAGACACCAGAACTGCAACAGCCACAAAAACAGACACAAACACAGGAACGAACACTGGTTCTGGCACTGGAACTGGCATTGTCTCTGCCTCCGGCTCTGGAACAGGCACTGGCTCTGCCTCCGGCTCTGGAACAGGCACTGGCTCTGCCTCCGGCTCTGGAACAGGCACTGGCTCTGCCTCCGGCTCTGGAACAGGCACTGGCTCTGCCTCCGGCTCTGGAACAGGCACTGGCTCTGCCTCCGGCTCTGGAACAGGCACTGGCTCTGCCTCCGGCTCTGAAATAGCAGCCACCGGCTCAGGAACTTCCAAAACCGGCTCAGGAACAGCCACTAAAACAGAAATCATCACAAGGACAGACACAAACACAGAAACAAACATAGGGTCTGGAACAGGCACTGGCTCTGCCTCCGGCTCAGGAGCAGGCATTGGCTCTGGCTCGTGCTCTGGCTCTGCTTCCGGCTCTGCTTCCGGCTCTGGAGCAGGCATTGGCTCCGGCTCTGGAACAGGCAATGGCTCCAGAACAGGCACTGGGTTCACCTCCGAAACACCGGACACCGGTCTATCCAATATCCTAGCCATCCGGTCCAGATAGTCACAGCTCAGAAAGGCAGACGGAATGTGAACAGTCTCTCGCTGGACAGACGGGACGTGAACAGTCTCTCGCTGGACAGACGGGGCGTGAACAGTCTCTCGCTGGACAGACGGGGCGTGAACAGTCTCTCGCTGGACAGACGGGGCGTGAACAGTCTCTCGCTGGACAGACGGGGCGCGAACAGTCTCTCGCTGGACAGACGGGGCGCGAACAGTCTCTCGCTGGACAGACGGGGCGCGAACAGTCTCTCGCTGGGCAGGCGGGGCGCGAACAGTCTCTCGCTGGGCAGGCGGGGCGTGAAGAGTTTCTCGCTGGGCAGATGGGACGTGAACAGTCTCTCGCTGGTCAGACGTGCATTTCCTCCCCCTTCTCCGTCCATGACAGTGAGATGTTGCCTCTGAGCTGTCCCTCACTGGCCCAGGGTCGAAGGGGGGCGAGGGTGGAGAGTGGTGTTGAACTTCTTCTCGACCACCTCCTCCTCTGCGACCTCCCCGGGTCCCACGAAAAATGACTAGACGGGTTCCATGAAAATAATCTCTCCTCTCCCGCTCAGTGGCTGGGGAAGAGAAGTTTGAAAACATACCGCTGGATTTAGGGTGTGACGGAGTCCTTCTGTCACGATCCACACACAGGAAACAGGGGTAAATCCAAAAGCAGTATTTATTTAGAGGATAATCCAAACTCGTAGTCACACATGCAGGGTCAAACCAAGAGAAGCCATCAAAACAAATAAACAAACAGGAACTAGGAACAGACCACAGATCAGAAGTGGTGTGACACAAAATACAAGGACTCCGTGAAACACACTGAACAAGACTGGGTATATATACACACATCTCTAACAAGACTAACACAGAACAGCTGGGAACAATGATTACGGGGAACAGCTGAGTGCAATGATCAGTAAGTGACAGAACAGGATGATGGGAAATGCAGTTCCAGAAGTGAATGACACAGTGGGGAAGGAGGACATCTAGTGGACAAACAAGGGAACACATCCAGACACTGTGACACAGTGTAATCACAATATACATATATTTCTATTGCAGAAATGTCAAAAAGCACTAGCAAAGTAGTACAAATCATGATGTGTAGAATCTGATTTCCTCTCTGGTGATATACAGTAGCTTTGTGAGTGATATCCATTATTTGAAGGCACACATTTCTCATTCAAATGCACCTTACCTGAAACACAGCATCAATGAGCATTTGATATCCTAATGTACTGTCATAAAGCTTCTTGAGGTTTTCATTGCTGAAAATTCCTCCACTCAAAGAAATCAGGACATAATTGTTTGAAAGTTAACAAAAGAGACCAGGTTTAAACGGGAATGCGTCCCATTCATCTTCTTGTGATCAGATCAACTGAAACACATCTTAGGCAGATCGAGAACCCCAGGAAAATGCAGTTTTTCTAACAGGCTACGGAATATTTATATTTTGCATAATTGTATTTATGGGGTGCAATATAACATCTATTCGTGGTTTTTCTTTTTTAAAAAGTCTTATTTTTCTTAAACTTCAGCTTTATTGTCAGCCGCGCTCTCCTCTGTCCCCTGAACGAGCGGTTGACTTCCTGATTCTATGAAAACACTCCCTCAGAAACACGTAGTGGGCTCAGATTGGTTAGTTTGGCCCGGTGTGTTGTGATTGGCTAAACTGTCGCTCACGTTGTCCGGAAGGTTTAACGCCCATTACCTTTACGGGCGGAACGTGAGCTCCGGTCCAGAATGTAAATATGTGTCGAACTGCAGTATCAGTTTGAGGCAGAATCAGACCGAGAAACCCGCGATGAAGAGAGTCGAACAGAACCTCACCACACACGGCTCTTAATAAATGTTTCTGAATGATAATTTGCTACATTTTTTAACTTTTTGCACGTTTGTTTTACACAGTAGCATCTGACTGGCAACAATAGCAACTGACTGGCTACTAATGTCATACTCAAACAGCGTTGGCATGTTTACGTTCTTGATTAAATCGAAAATAACGTCATAAAGCATATATACATGAAAATACGTTTAAAACATTAGTACTTATAGAAAATTAAGATCCATAATGTTTGTACGAGTTAGTCGTGGACACAAAATAGCATAGGCTAACTAGTTGTGGCTATAAAGCCAGCGCTGGCATTTGAAAAAAAAAATAAAACACAATAAGGCTAACGTTACGTCTGGAATTATACATGCAAATACATTTAAAATGATGAAGTCTTAGCCTACTTACAGATTGTGGCCCAACACTGCTGCCTCTTCTTTTAAAGTCGGAACTGCTTCATGTTTCTTGTTGAATCTGGAGTTGAACTCGTGGAGATTCTGGAAACTGTCTTCCGTAAAATGTGCAGCAGTGTTACGACCGCAGCCGCAACACAATGAAGCCAACACAACTCAACTCAGCTCCATAGGAAATTTATTACAAAAATACGATATGGACATTAATCAAAAATAATAAACCAAAAATAAAACACAACGAAGGAGCACAGAAAGCCGCCCGAGAACCTCGCTCCCTCCGACTGGACCGCTTGGACCTCTTATGCCAAACATCCACGAAATCACAGGTGCCGGCGATCAGTCCCTAATAAGGAAACACACAACAAGAACACACTCGCCCCCTAGAGGACAAACACATAACAGAACAAATGAAAATCACCAATACATGCACATGTAACACCTTCACCCCCCCCCCAAAAGTGGATCTAATTTTTTTTTTTTCAATGCCTTCCAAGTTCACGCCCCTAACCCACCCGGGACAGGGCATCAGCTACCACATTTTCCTTACCTCAAACATGTTTCACGAGTTCACACTTACATATAATTTGGAGTGAGTAAGATTCAATGCGTATTTGGCGTGCTGTCCGGAGGGAGGGCTCCGAGCTCGGAATTCTGCCCGAACCCAGAGTACTCCCCCCGTATGCAAGTGATTTTTTAGAAAGAGGAGTGTGCAGGACTAGGAGTGTGGAGAAGGGATGGAGGAGGGATGCTGCAAACTGCCAATGGATCGAGGTAAGACTGCTGAGTCTATATATACCCTCTTATCATTGATTGCTGATTGCCGTCCACTCGTGTTAATTATCTGAACGTGCTCCTCCCGAACTTAGTTATTAACAAAACTTCATTTCACGAGTTCACACTTACATATAATTTGGAGTGAGTAAGATTCAATGCGTATTTGGCGTGCTGTCCGGAGGGAGGGCTCCGAGCTCGGAATTCTGCCCGAACCCAGAGTACTCCCCCAAAAAGGCTAAAGAGCAGAGGACAGCCGCCGGACTAAAGACCCCCCAAAGAGTGCCAAGAAATGGCGGGCTGGCATCTCGAGAAGGGGCCTGGATGCTTGTTCAGGGAGGCCCGTGATGTTGGCTCACTGCCTGGACTGATGGCCCTTGTTGACTGCGAACAAGGTGTGGTTGTTGTATACTTGTCCAGGAGGTTTTCACGCTGCATCCACTGTAAGACCAAATATTCGCTGAAATGAAAGAGAAAACGTGAGTGCTCTACCTGGAACTTTCTCGCTCCGTCCGATGTGAGACCAATGCTCGCTGGACGATAAGAGGAAAACTGAAAAGAGGAAAATGAGTGCTTATCCAGGAGATTTTCTCGTACTCTCGTCCACGGTGAGACCGAATGCTCACCGGATGAAAGAGAGAAAATTTAAGTGCTCTACTGGGAAAGCTCTCACTCCGTCCGCTGTGAGACCAATGCTCGCTGGACGGAAAGAGGAAACCTTACAAGAGGGGAAAATGAGTGTTTGCCCAGGAGATTTCTCGTATTCCATCCACTGTGAGACCAGCTGCTCGCTGGATGAAAGAGAAAATTTTAAGTGCTCTACTGGGAAAGCTCTCACTCCGTCCGCTGTGAGACTAATGCTCGCTGGACGGAAAGAGGAAACCTGACAAGAGGGGAAAATGAGTGTTTGCCCAGGAGATTTTCTCGTATCTGTCCGCTGTGAGACCAACTGCTCGCTGGATGAAAGAGAAAATTTAAGTGCTCTACTGGGAAAGCTCTCACTCCATCCGCTGTGAGACCGATGCTCGCTGGATGGAAGAAGGAAAACTGAAAAGTGGAAAAATTGAGTGCTTGCCCAGGAGATTTTTCTCACACTGCATCCACTGTGAGATCAACTGCTCGCTGGATGAAAGAGAAAATGTAAGTGCTCTACTGGGAAAGCTCTCACTCCGTCCGCTGTGAGACCGATGCTCGCTGGACGGAAAGAGAAAACCTGAAAAAGAGGAAAAAATGAGTGCTTGCCCAGGAGACCAACTGCTCGCTGGATGAAGGAGAAAAATGTAAGGGCTCCTCTGGGAAAGCACTCACTCTGCTCATAAAGTGATGGCGGTTTTTTGAGTGTCTAAGAAAAACGAAAAAGGGTAATTTAAACGTGGCATTGAGTGTGTGAGTGGAACTGAAGGGCTGGTAGCTTATGCGGAAAGCCGAATACATTTAATGAGAATTTCCAGTGTTATGGGGTGTACGGAGTCGGGGGCGGGTGGGCTGGGATCTTTGGATCCCTTTAATCAGGGTTTGTGAATTGTTTAACTCCACAGAAGTAGTGCCGTACGACAGTTTATGGGAAAAACTGGATTGCCGCTCAAATAACCTTTAATAGGAGATAAAAGATTTGATTGGAAAGAGAAAAATCGGGGGAAGGCAAGTTATAAGAGACATTTTTTTTTTTTTTTTTCGTTTCCTTTCTTTATGTTACCTCCAAGCGGTAATATAGGATTGAAAGGTCCTGGGAGATACCGCTTGGAGGATATCTTTTGATGCGTGCGACGTTAGCTTGGAGACCAAGCTTGCTGGACAGAGGAAATAATCAATTAGGGGTTTTAGCAGGAATAATAATTCTAAATGGTGATGTACTGGAGAGAAAACATCATTGTTATAGCAGTGTAGAAAATAAGCCAGAGGAACAGAGCTCCTGCAGGAGCAGAGAAGACGTCACTGCTTGAGCAGTGTAGAAAATTATCCAGAGAAACAGAGCATCTGTGGGAGCAGAGGAGACGTCACTGCTGTGGCGGTGTAGTAAATTAGCCAGAGAAACGGAGCTCCTGTTGGAGCAGAGTAGACATCATTGCTGTGACAGTGAAGAAAATTAGCCAGAGAAAAGAGTTTCAGATGGAGCAGAGGAGACGACACTGCTGTGGCAGTGTCGAAAGTTAGCCAGAGAAACAGAGCTCCAGTGGGAGCAGACTAGACAACACTGCTGGGGCAGTGTAGAAAATTAGCCAGAGGTAACAGGGCTCCTGTGGGAGCAGAGGGGACGTCACTGTTATAGCAGTGTAGAAAATAAGCCAGAGTAAGAGAGCTCCAGTGGGAGCAGAGTAGACATCACTGCTGGGGCCGAGTAAAAATTAGTCAGAGAAAGAGAGCTCCAGTGTGAGCAGAGTAGACATCACTGCTGTGTCAGTGTAGAAAAAATAGCCAGAGAAACAGAGCTCATATGAGAATTATTCAGAGAAACAGAGCTCCTGTGGGAGCAGATGAGACATCACTGCTGGGGCAGAGTAGAAAAATTAGCCAGAGAAACAGAGCTCCTGTGGGAGCAGATGAGACATCACTGCTGGGGCAGAGTAGAAAATTAGCCGAAAGAAACACGGCTCCTGTGGGAGCAGAGTAGAAGTCACTGCTGGGGCAGAGTAGAAAAGATTGGCCAGAGAAACGGAGCTCCTGTGGGAGCAGAGTAGACATCACTGCTGGGGCAGAGTAGAAAAATTAGTCAGAGAAACAGAGCTCCTGTGGGAGCAGATGAGACATCACTGTTGGGGCAAAGTAGAAAAATTAGTCAGAGAAACAGAGCTCCTGTGGGAGCAGAGTAGACATCACTGCTGGGGCAGAGTAGAAAAATTAGTCAGAGAAACAGAGCTCCTGTGGGAGCAGAGGAGACATCACTGCTGGGGCGGTGGAGAAAATTAGCCAGAGAAACAGAGTTCCAGTGGGAGCAGAGGAGACGTCACTGCTGGGGCAGTATAGAAAATTAGCCGGAATAACAGAGCTTCAGTGGGAGCAGATGAGACATCACTGCTGGGGCAGAGTAGAAAAAATTAGCCGAAAGAAACACGGCAAAATTCCTAATTTTGAAGGACGAAAGATTCTCTATCGAAAACAGGAAGAGCTAGATTCGGACATGGCCAAATTGCTGCAAACTGCCAATGGATCGAGGTAAGACTGCTGAGTCTATATATACCCTCTTATCATTGGTTGCTGATTGCTGATTGCCGTCCACTCGTGTTAATTATCTGAACGTGCTCCTCCCGAACTTAGTTATTAACAAAACTTCATTTAATAACGATGTCATATGGTTGTAACGTTAGACTCCAACGCATCAGACGCTGATTGGTGTTGCGCATTGAGTTCAAGAACAGCAGAGGATTATGATCGCAATACACAACAATCGAATGAAAACCAGACAAATAGACCTCAAAATGACAAATAGCAAGGACCAAAGCTAAAGCCCCCTTCTCAATAGTAGAGTAATTCCTTTGGGCAGCAATGAACACAGGGTGTTCCACCTCATTAAAACCCCTCTGCTGAAGAACAGCGCCCGCACCCACATCACTCGCATCCACTGCGAGGCTAAAAGGTCTTAAGTGATCCGGTACCATCAAAACAGGCGCTGAAATAACAAGGACTTAACATTCTCGAAAGCACTCAGACATGAATCGGACCAGTAAAACGGTAGCTTAGGGCTTAGCAAATCAGTAAGAGGAGAGACCACGGTTGCAAAGTTTCTAAAGAATGCTCGATAATAACCGACCATCCCTAGAAAACGTCGCAATTGCTTTCGATCATCAGGTGGTGGAAAATCACAAATGGCAGAAACCTTTGCCGCAACTGGACGAACCTGTCCGCCACCAATCACCTTACCCAAATAAACTAGGGTAGCTTCACCAAATTCACATTTGTTTAAATTGACAGTGAGATTTGCATTTGCCAAGCGAGAAAAAACTTCCGTAAGCAGGTTCACATGCTCATCCCAGGAAGAAATGTATAAAACAAGATCGTCAAGATAGGCTTCACAACCAGGTACGCCAGTCAAAATAGTGTTGACTAGTCTCTGGAACGTGCTAGGAGCATTTCTCATTCCGAAAGCCTTACCCTATAATTAAGGAACGCATAAGGAGATACGAACGCTGAAATCTCCTTAGCACGTTCTGTCAAGGGTACCTGCCAATATCCCTTCAACAAGTCCAATTTCGAGACATATGTTGCTGAACCTACACGATCTACACAGTCATCTACTCTTGGCAGTGGATAACAATCAGCCTTACTAACAGCATTTACCCACCGATAGTCAGTGCAGAATCGATAACTACCATCAGACTTCCCCACCAACAAACATGGTGAACTCCAAGGGCTGGTACTAGGCTCTGCAATTTGATTCTCTAGCATATACTGAATTTCGTTATTCAAGATGGATCTTTTGGTCGGATTAACACGGTATGGATGTTGTTTAATGGGTCGAGTCTCATGTCCCACATCTATATCGTGCTCCAGAACAGACGTTTGACTAGGGATGTCAGTAAACAATGTCGGAAAGTTCTTTACTAATTCTAAGATGTCAGTCTGTTGCATTGCCGATAAATGTGATAGTTGACTAGGCAGGGTTAATAGCATTTCAGAATTTCTTAACCGACCTTCAACCACACATCTAGAGGGCCCCACCTCTTCACACGACGGTTCCTGTGCTGCCAAACAAAGAACAGCAGTGATGTCAGCTGGTTTTATGCTGGAAGAATCACCTTTCACTGACCTCTCAACACTCGACTTCCTCTCATGATAGACCTTAATCATATTAATGTGATAAACTTTAGAACTTTTACGGCGACCTGGTACATTAATAACATAATCACGGTCGGACAGTTTCTTTTCCACTACATAAGGACCGCTATATCTGGCCTGCAGTGATCCTCCCAACACCGGTAGCAAAACCAACACTTTGTCACCCGGACTAAAACTCTGTGCTCTAGCTTTCTTATCATACCAGACCTTCAGTTTTCCCTGCGCTTTGTCAATATTTTGTTTAGCCAATTCACGGACTCTACGAAGACGGGTATGAAAATCGGTAACATATTCAGGAAGGGACTTACTTTTTGATCAGATAGCCAGCTCTCTTTCAACACTGTCAAAGGTCCACGCGGAGTATGACCGAAGACCAATTCAGCGGGACTAAACCCGAGTGATTCCTGCACTACTTCGTGTGAAGCAAAAAGTAGCCACGGAATCCCCTCCTCCTCAAAACAATAAGCACGAAGCATAGATTTCAAGGTCTGGTGAAACCTTTCTAATGCACCCTGACTTTCAGGATGATAAGCAGATGAACGATTGTGCTTGATATGGAGACGTTTAAGCACTTGCGAAAACAGTCGAGATGTAAAATTAGTACCTTGATCGTTCTGGATCACATTTGGTAAACCGAACAGGGTAAAGAACTTAACTAGTGCTTTAGATATCGCTCTCGCCATTATAGTACGCAAAGGGACAGCCTCAGGGAAACTTGTAGTCGCGCACATTATAGTCAGCAAGTACTTACAACCAGACTTTGAACGGGGAAGAGGCCCAACACAGTCTATAATTATATGTTCAAAAGGCTCAGTCACCACGGGAAGCGGAAACAACGGAGCAGAAGGAATAGTTTGATTAGGCTTCCCAATCATTTGACACACATGACAAGTTTGACAGTAGTGAGACACATCTTTCTTCAAACCAGGCCAGTAAAAATTACGCAAAATTCTTTGGTATGTTTTCCTTACACCCAAATGACCAGCCGTACCATCATGTGCCACACTCAGTATCATGTCTCGATAACCCACTGGAATAACAACTTTCTCAACCACATTCCAGCACTCAGAAGAGTTTGAAGGCACCCACTTTCTCATCAATATCCCATCTCTGAGGAAGTAACGCTGGGGAGCCTTCAATTTCGTCTGCTCTGTATGAACTACTTCAAACAATGACACAAGAGTAGGATCTGACCTTTGAGTGGCAATTAGGTCATCAGAAGAAAAAGACGAGTCACTAAGGTGTTCAAAAGCTTCTCCAGTACTCACAGGATGTGGATCTAATTCCTCCTGTGGAAGAACTTTATCAGATTTATCCATAGAGCGTGTAACCGCACAAGCTGAAAACACATCAGGGTGCTTTACAGCACACTCATCAACAGTATCAGCAGAAGGTGACGTCACAACTTCAGGTGGCACATTTAAACAACTCCACACGCTGCCTCCAGCTAAATCGTTTCCTAGGATGAAAGATACATTGGCAATTGGCAAAGACGAATGAACACCAACTATCACGTTCCCAGACACCAATTCAAACTTCAAGTTAACAGTGTGCAACGGAACTTTTATCACTCCCATTTCAAAACCTCGAACTAGAGCAAAAGTACCAGTTGCAGTTGTCTCAGATAATGGTAATACTCCCTCCAAAATAAATGATAGAGCAGCCCCAGTATCTCGGAGGATGTTAACTGGCACACACTCATTAGAACCAGACACAGACACAGTCCCAATATTCAGAAACGGCCCATATCCAGCCTTCTCGGGCTGAACCACGGAGTCAGATGCAAGTACTGACCTTGAATTCACATCACCTGAAATCAAACCAACAAACTTTGGGCTGGACTTCTTTTTAACTCTTTCCCCGCCAGCGTTTTAAAAAAAAGTTGCCAGCCACCGCCAGGGTTTTTGACGATTTTCGCTAAATTTGAATGCCCCGCTGAATATTTTCTTCCATGAATATATGAAGATGATATATATAAAAATAAAGATCTGAGCCTCTGCTTTTAGGCAAAAAAAACGTTTTTATTTTATCTTCATCTGTTCTTTTTTTATTGCCTCTTGAACAGAGGTAGGTTTTGTCAAAAACACAACATTTTGGACAAAAAGGTATTTTTATCAAACAAGTGCATTTAAAAGCAGAATACATTCAGATGTTGTTTCCTTCATATATAAAACTTTCCAAAATAAATTAAAAACATAAAATAAATGTAAAATATATCAAATTTCCCAGGATGTAAGGGAAATGTAACTTTTGCAATAAAACTTCTGCCTCTGCCTCTCTGTGTTCTACCTGTGAATAATGATTGGAATTACAATAAACAAGCCTAGACACACACACACACACACACACACACACACACACACACACACACACACACACACACACACACACACACACAAATACATATTACAATGTGGTAAATGTGCACAAAGAGAGAAATAATTTGACAATTACACCTTCATATTTAGACAGCCACACATAAATGCCTGCACACACATAAATATTATAGTGTCATAATATTATACGATCTATCTGCGGCACGTCCATGGCTAGAACTTTCTGTGACAACATGTGCATCTCTCTCACTGACTACTTCGTCCCGATCAGATTCAGAATTATCAAATAAAGAGTGATCGGACTCCGAGTCCATTAACCTCCAGTACTTCAGCCATATACCTCTGCATTGTCTGTCTGATACATTCTCACTACTCCACTTTTTGAGACGATTGCAATCTGTTTCTCTGATCAAAGAGTTGCGCACTCATTCAGGACATGCGCGCGGGTCTTCCTTACCGTATACCACCTAAAACACGGATACCCGGAAAATTCCGTGTTTGGCGCATATGCGTTTTTTCATTAAACCCGGAAAATTCCGTGTTTGGCGGGGAAAGAGTTAAGAACAGGACAGTTTGCAATTAAATGTCCAGAGACTTTACAATAAAAACAAACCCTGTCATCAAAAGGAACGAATGTTTCATTGCCAAATGACTTTTTAGCACTTAAGACCGGCGAAGGAACAGGAGATCGGTCCCATGATTTCTTCCTATTAAACGCTATCTTATGTGTCAGCACAAAGTCATCAGCTAGGGTAGCAGCGTTATGTAATGTCTCAGCCTTCTGTTCGTTTAAATATGTAGCAAGAACAGCAGGCAAGCCATTTTTAAAGTCTTCCACTAACATCAGTTGTCGCAACTGTTCTCTGTTTTTTTAGATGCGCACCACCGATCAAACAATAGTTCTTTTTCACGTGCAAACTCCACATAAGTCTGATCAGAAAGTTTTACATAATGTCTAAAACGCTGCCTATACGCCTCCGGAACTAATTCATAGGCTCTCAAAATTGCTGATTTTACCGTTTCATAATCTGCAGCTTCCTCAATAGTCAGGGCAGAGAGTAGGCTTCTTGCGCCTTACCAGTAATCACACATTGTAATAGTATACACCAAAACTCTGCAGGCCACTTTAAAGTAGTCGCAACTCTCTCAAAATGGCTAAAATATTTTTCAACATCCCTTTCGCAAAAAGGAGGAACCATCCTCCGATTTCGTCCGACATCAAACTCAAAGTCAGCAGCACCCTTCTTAGTGGATATTTCTAATTCCATCCGTTTTAATTCAAACTCATGATCCATTTCACGTCTTTGTAACTCTAATTTTGCATTTTCCAACTCTTAACTGTTTTTCTTTTAATGCCAATTCTCTCAAACGAAAGGCATGATCTCCCACAGATGCCTAACCTAACAAGGTTACATTTCAGTACCCTCCGCAAAGTTTCTTTCAAATTCCTATCCTTAGAGGCTATTTCTATTTCATAACACTCCGCTATCTGCAACAACTGCTCCTTGGTGTACGATAAAAGCAGTTCTTCAGATGGAGATTCCTGAAAAATATCCACCGTCCATTTCAATGAATTTTATCCACACTCGAATAACAAATGAATGTGTTAAAACTAATGCATGCACTAACAACCAGGTTACTCAACTAAACAAACGCGGCTATTCAACTAAATTACACTCCCCAAATTCAAATCGACTTTCACAACATGAAAACTAACGGTAACAGTGATCCCACAACTGTATTTACCCTATACCACTTTTTATTTACCATCTAATCTTCAGTGGCGTTAGGGGCTCGGGACAACTTTAAACGTTAAACTCATGCCCACCCGCGCACCGATCCCATTTACAAGATCAGCAGCAGGTGAACTGAAACGTACCCCCACTCCGAATACCTACCAAAAATAAAAAAGGCAAAATAACAAAGTGGCAGGTCCAACCTACCCAGCGACTACAAAAAATATAGGGCAAATACTCACGTGAGACCACTGGAGTTACACCAAACACTTTCCAGAACGGGCAAAATACGTCACACAATTTCCTCTCCACATAGCCTACACAAAAATAAAAAAATAAGAAAACACAACAACAACCTTTGGACGAGCCCCCAATTATGTTACGACCGCAGCCGCAACATAATGAAGCCAACACAACTCAACTCAGCTCCATAGGAAATTTATTACAAAAATACGATATGGACATTAATCAAAAATAATAAAGCAAAAATAAAACACAACGAAGGAGCAGAAAGCCGCCCGAGAACCTCGCTCCCTCCGACTGGACCGCTTGGACCTCTTATGCCAAACATCCACGAAATCACAGGTGCCGGCGATCAGTCCCTAATAAGGAAACACACAACAAGAACACACTCGCCCCCTAGTGGACAAACACATAACAGAACAAATGAAAATCACCAATACATGCACATGTAACACACAGATAGCTAGATTACGATCGTCATTTTCAGGAACATAATCAAACATAAATTGTATCCATTGTTGAGGAAGTATAGCGTCCATGGGAAGCCCGAAACACAGAAGACCTGACAGCTGCATGAACAACACACTCGACGAGTCGACGTGCCTCAGAAATATACGCATGCCATTTTCTGCATATTCTGAGGGAGGGGTTGATGCAAATGTGCGGGTTAGTGACGTACCATAACCCAGCTGTAGTCCCAATCGAGTCGTTTTTGTAGGAAATATACTTCCTGATTTTTAAAAGACGATATCTCTGCTTACATTGAACTTTCAGCGCTGCAACTTTGCAGATACTGTTCATGCACCAACAGCAACATTACACACTATTTAAAATGAAAAAAGTGAAATTGCAGTCAACCCCCACTTTAAGAATATAAAGAGCCCAAACTCACCGTAATCCATCACTCAGATCTAAAGATATTCCTCATGGACAAGACATGAAGTTGCATCTAGGCGCACCAATGAAGTAGAAGTAGCAACGATGCTATGCTGTTTTGATGTGAGGTTTCAGCTCATAACTCCACGAAACATACAAGGATTGTGAAAAATTGAACAACTTTATTGACAGCAGAGTCTCACGATTAAAAAGAGCCCAAAGCCAATACAATCCATCGCGTTGATCTCGAGATATTCCTCAAGATTCATGAAGTGATGAATACTTGGCTAAAAAACAAGTCTCTCGTCTTTCCGTGCAATGCGTTTTCCAATGTTCCCGGAGCCATCCGAGCTCGTTCTCAAACGTGGAATAACACAAAATAGGTGTTATTTTAAAGCTTAGAATCTCAGCTTTTTAATGCATCTAATCACTTCGATTTTCTCTTAACGAAAGCTGACTAGTCCCACTAATTCTGGCGCCCTCGACCGCGGGGGCAACCTCATTTTCAATGGGGTAATGTACATTATCATATTTTTTCAAAAAATAATGCCTCGATTAACGATTAAAGATTAACTGATTAAAGAATGCCTCGATTGACGATTAATTAACGATTAATTAAAGATTAGAGTCTGAAATTTGCAGTGAATGTAGCCAATGTGATAAATTCCTAAGTAGTGCTGGGTTATTTGCTGATAAATAAATAAAAACATGTTTCATAATCTATAAAATATTTTTATTACTATGTACTGCAATGAGTCAAAAACATCATACAGCTCATAAAACATTCACAGATCATTGAAAATGGCAATCAATTTTTACAGCATATTATTACAATTAAAATGAGCCCAAAATTAACACAATATATTGCTTTTATGATAAGAAATTCTTCATGGAGAAACAATTTTAAAAGTGCCCTTTAGGGGGCGTCAAGGGCTATATTGGTTCCACGTGCTGTAACTTTTGAGAACTTTATCCAATCACCACAAAATTTGATCCAGACGGAGTTAACATGTAGAGGGACTTCACTGAAAAAGAATTTTCCTTCTACCTGTTTTCCTTCCTGAGTTATTCCATGACAAATAAGAAAGATATACAAAATCATAATAAAAGTTATATATATATATATATATATATATATATATATATATATACCTACCTTTTGACTCTCCTTACAATAGTTTTGAAGTTATGAGTCTTTACTTTTGTGTGTGTCACTCAGACAAAAAAAATTAAAAACTCTAAAAAGTCCCTCGGTGTTTAACAGGTTAACTCACAAAAGTCACATCCATGTGATTGTCCTCTTACAGTGAATACACTCCTGAAGTTTCATCAAGATCAGTTAATGTATGCTGAAGTTATAACTCACTTCCTGTTTCACGTTTCTTGCCATAATTTCGTTTCCTTTCCATGGCCAAATCGAGATATCAAAAATCCCCTGACAATTTTTCATCATCAATGTCTTGACTTCACTCTGAGCGAGTTTCGTGGCATTTCTTTGAATTTTCTAGAAGAAGTACTTTAAATTCCATTGCATGCATTGTACGAACAACCCTAAATAGTTTACTTCCTGTTGGGCTGGGGTAAAAAATAAGAGTGTGAAGTATATATGAACCAAAGAGATCTATATGTGCTCCGAGTTTCATATTATTACATGCAAGCTTGTTTAATTTATGAACCAGGTTTTCGGAACACCGTTCCAGGGGGCCACGCCCGGTACCAGCTTCAGCCACGTACCAGCTTCAGCCCGGCTCTGATGGCCGCGGGTTCTGACCCGTGTGCAAAGTTTCAAGAGTTTTCGAGTACGTTAAAGCAGGGGTTCTCAAACATTTTGGTGCCAGGGACCCCTTACAGGGGAAAAAAATCCAAGGACCTCCCTCATATTTAACAGTTGTTGAGCACAAAGTTAATGTGTGAGCGGCTAATGCAATATTTTGCTCAAATGGTCTCCACCCAGGGTCCTATGCAGGAATTTCTAAATAGCCTACTGAGGTCCTAAAAGTGATCTTGCTAGGGTAATTTTGGCGGTGCCACCAACTTAGGCAGTGCCACCAACTTTGGCCCTTCATCGTATATATATATTGTAAAGACTCTGGGTCGGTTCTGATCAGGGGGGAATTTGCATATCATAATTAATAATTGATAATTAATAATTATTCATACAGATTTGGATCAGACCGGTCTTACATGTTAATTTATTAATTTTACCCATATGCATACATGTGCATCCCCGCAATCAACCACAAATTAGTTGTTATTGATTGCAAGGACCACGTTTTACAAGACAGGCAAAATCAATTAGCTCAATTAAGTTATATAGCTTGTGAAAACAAATTCTGTGGCCACTAGAATCTGCCTTCCCTGCTCTATAACCAAATACCCTCTTAGGTATTTATAGTTCTGTAAAGCGTGTAGCTTTAAATTGACATTTCATTGACCCGTATTATGAGCAAGACAATCAGTCAAGGTAAGCATATTTTGCATTTAATAAAGTTACTACTTAAGCATTCACTACGTTACAATGATACATGTATTTACAAACATTAAAACACAAACTAAGACGACGCAGAGCGTTTAGACAATGGATACGCGCAAGTTAAGTGAGTTTGAGAGAGAGAGTGAGAGAGAGAGTGAGTTGTGAGAGAGAGAGAGAGTTACGTTCATCAAAACAGTCAGTTAACCTTTCTGGACACCACAAAAACATCTTCTTAATGCTTCTTAGAAGCTCTAAAAGAAGGTATACTTGCAAGGCACATGTGGTCTGTGTGAGTCGTGGGCTCGTTGCTCGACCCGTTCGGGCCACGTGTCGGCTAGAGGTGCGCCGGTCCGGCGCGCGTGCGTCACGTGAAGCGCGGCCGCGGCATGTTTGCGCGGCCCGTCCCGGCTCATTCATGGCTGCTTTGTTCCGTGGGGAGTCACGTGGCGTTCGTCGGCATTTAGCGCCAGTGTTTGAAAGGCTGAGAGTTTTTGAGGTGACGTTACCCGAGGAGATAGTTCGGCAAAGTCCACTTCCTTTCCTGGAAGACGAACTTGGTAGTCCACTTGAGGAAAAGATGAAACTTTTAGACGAACAAAAGGAAAGATCCATCGTTGGATCAGAGTCCCGTGAGGTTTACATGTTGAGCGCTGGAAAGTTCAGAAGAAGAGAGAGGGCGGACCTGCGTTCTCACATTTATCACCTTGGAGAAATCCATCCCCTTCCTGTTGGCTTGAGCCAATCGGAGAGTGGATGTTGCACGCGGGAAGCTTTCTTTTGTTCCTCAGCGCGCGCTTCTCGTGGAAGGGGGTGTGTTAAATGAGGGTTTTGCAATAGCAATTTGATCTTCATTGGCAGTACAACGAATTAAAAATACACTTTACTTTACATCTCTATGCATATTCGAGTGTTTCATTCAATAAGCATTCTAGAGATATCAAGGAACATTATGTTATATCAAAGGAATATACACTTATGTTTCAAATGCATGACGAAGGTATTTTTAATTCCTATTTAAACTGTGATCAAACAAAGTTATTTCACTGTGACATGGGGAAGACACATATACATAAAAACCATTGAAAACATTTTGTTGAATGTTTTTAAACACCAAAAGTCCTTCTCTTTGTTCAAAAACATTCCACACATTCCGATGTGTGGGGGAAGTGAAAGGTTTGTGTGTGTGTGTGTATGTGTTGATGTAACTCGCCTGGCCAAGATTCATTACATCTCCCCCTTTTCGTTAGGTGAAGTCCTTGTGTGACTTCATCGAACGACACCATCGCAATGGACGGATGGCAGGTGAATCATGAGGGTCAGGTGGCAGGCGGCGGCTAGGCTGAGGTAGGGGCTCAGCTTGCTGAGGTTTGACGCAGTCTCCAGCGTGGTACCCTCTTCCTGAGGGTCCCGTGGTGGCTGTGGAGGTTTGCATTTCCTTGCCTCTTGTGCAGCGTGGATGTCAAGTGTCAGGGTGTGGTTGATTACCGTAGAGGTACCCAGTGCAGAATCAGCTGCAGTCCAGGATTGGACTACCGGTGAGGCAGTTGTGCAGTGCAACAGGTGTGCAGTTGAGACACAGCGGTCACTGGGAACAAGTCCAGTTTGGCTGGACCCCTTCTATCATCGTTCATAATTCCAGTTCTGGAATCAGGGTGAAATCGTGGGTTTCGTCCTGGCTGGGACTTGACTCAGGCTCGGTTGCAGCAGGGTAGCTCGGGTCTTGGAGCAAAGGCTGCTTGGTGAATTTTAGCAAAGTCATTCTGGCAGACAGTGAACAGTTGTCTCGCTGGAGCTCACTTGTCTGGTTCAGTAGAATGCTGTGTGCGTTGCGGATTTATCACAGTTCCTTTCAATTTCTTGATGGTCTGTGAGGAGGCACTCTGTGTTGTGAGTTACCTTTTGGCTGTGGAATTTCAGTTCGTTTGGTTGCTGGACAGGCCGGTGTTTGACTGCGTACTGACAGCAGCGGCGTGGGAGTCCATTTAGCTCTGCTTGCGTGGCAGTCGACCATATGCTGCCTGATGTCGGACCCGGCGGTGAGGCGGTCGACAGTAGCTGTCCTCTGGTTGGCTGGAGGCACAGGAAGACGACCACAGCAGCATCCTGTAACAGAGACAGGGGAGAGAGAGAGAGAAAGGGAGGAAAGAATTCAGCGGCTGTCGGCTGGGACAGTCTGATGCCTTTGAGGATGCCGAGATGTCCTGGTGCTGCGGTGTGCAGCCCACATGGTGCGTGACTGGGCATACACTGGCATATCCCCCTTTCTGCACCGTGGCAGCACAAGCCGTGGCGAAGTGATGTCACGAGGTGCATGAAACTGAGTTGTAGGGCCGTTGAGCAGCATGTTCTTGGTGTGCTGCCTGATGTGTCCGACGGCAGGCTTGGGAGGTTGGAGGGGTAAAGAGGTGGTAGTTTCAGAGTTCATTTGGTTAGTCAAAGTCTTTAGTGAGCTGAAAGGTGCAGAGTAGCAAGTTCACCTCTCCATTTGGTGCTGAGGCTGTGCCTTCATGGCTGGCTGCGGGAGTTCTTGTGACCTCTGTGACCTGCCAGTTAGGTTCTCTTGACCTGTATGACTGGAGGGGGAGGGGTTCTTGAACTTGAGCTCAGGCATTCAGTTGTTTAAAGTCTATTAAAGGCTCAAAGCGATCTAACAGATCTTGGGCAATCAGAAGTGGGTACGTGATCGTTCGTGATCGGTACCCTGGGTGAATCAGGCTCATAGGACCAAATGGATGAATGGGAGCAACCTGTTTTGAGCCAGAAGTTGTTTTGGCTGTAGGGTTTTCATTCAGCTCACATGTTTGGGCTTTGAGAGTGCATTCTTGACTCTTAGCTTTAGCGGTGAGTCTTTCGAAGAGTTGGGCTGACATTAGCGTGATGTTTGAGCTAGTGTCTGAGAGGCCTTCGAGGCTCAAATGATTGTCTCTCGTGGTGGCTATGTAGAGTCTTTTGTGCCACCCCCCTTTGTTTAGGGTTCCCAGAAGTTTAGGCATCTGGGCTGGTGTTGTGATCGATGAGCGGTTAGGACCGGTCTTGTGTGGGACACCGGACTGTCATGCTCAGGTTGTGCAGCTGCCAGTTGTGGTGGCTGCTTGGTGTTGTCGCTTTGTGATGCGACCGTGGGCTCTGTGGTCTGATGCTGACGAGCAGTGTTCTGGGTGTCTGGCTTGGGTCTTGCGCTGAGACATAGGATGTCTGACTTGTCTCCTTGTGATGTCTCGTGCAGAAACGCTTTCAGCACCTTCAGGATTTCTGCCGTCTGTGACGTGGCTGCACTGTTGTTATCTGATGTGTGCTCAGACTTGTGCTTACCAGTGGCGTGTTGAGAGGGTACCGCTCTGGGCTGGTTGGGCTTGAGTCTCTTGGTGCTGGGCGGTCCATTCTGGGTCGCCGGCTGGCTTCCAGAAATGTTTCAGAGCTCTTGTTCTGGGGCGTTAGATGAGCACCATGACTGTTGTGTTGCCCTCTGCTGGCCTGGAACGGTTTAACTCTCAGTGAAGGTGTTAGTGATGTATGGGGTGCCTTCTAGGGGCAGCTCTGAGTCGTGCTCAGAGACAGGTTAGTCTGAGGGTTTTTACACAGTCTTTTCGGACAAAGCCTTTGCTTAATGTGAGCTTTGCGGGCCCAGTCTCGTAGCTGAGGTAGACAGGCTACAAGCACAGGCCAGGGTGCTTATCGACTAACTCACTGTGGGATGCAGGTTTTAAGGGAACAAAGTTCTGAAACTGGTATCCTTTTCATACCTGATGGTTTGCTTCTCGAAGTAGGCTTGCCGAAGTCGGTGGAGTTTCAAGTCGGTCTTACTTGATGTCCACGGTGGTGATAACCCTTGGTCTGATTCTGGATCAGGGAGTTAAGCGATCAAAGCTTATTGCAACAGCTGGTAGTCCATTTTGACAGTCTCTGTTTGACGATCTAGGAAGCTGTGCACCTCGCGACTGGACGTAATCCATATCAAGCAGAATCTGTTTCATGCAGTCATGTTGGTTAGACAGTTTGCAAGTGAAAGTCTTGTCTGCATGTCGTGGGTAGATGCAGGGTCCTGAGTGAATCTTGGGACCTTTCTGGTTAGCTTTGTTGCATCCTTTTTGGAGCCATGCCATGGTTTGGGGCAGTGGTTCCTTGGCAGGTTGAGGTCGGTTTAAGCAGGGGCTCTGTGGCATTCTGGCACACTTGTTGTGAGTGACTAATGCATGGCCCTAAAAGTTCAGAACTACTGCTTAATAAGTTAGTTAAGTGTTTAGCATAAAGCTAAGTGTCTCTTGTGTCCTTATCTTAGCTGTGCATGTTAGGGCTAAGTCTTGTGTGGTTCCGAGCGTATTTCCTGGAAAGGACATATCCGAGATAAAATAAATAACATAAGGTGGTCCTTATGACTAAATTATTTCTCTGGACTTAGCTGGTGGTCCACTATGGCTCGACGAAGTGAACAATAATAGGAAAAGGACCGCTTTCTTATTTAAATTCTGCTTATTATCGACCCTCAGGACTCTAGTAGTGCCCTAGTAAATTGTTGAAATTACTTGCGTTGCAGGGTCACGAACAAGTGCATTGGTTGAAACTAAGCCAAAATAACAAATAAGGGGGTCTCTGTTTCCTTTCTGGGCCCTATTGGGAATAGAACCACACTTGGACAAGAGAGGAAATGAAATTAAATCATATAGATGACCTAAGGGAATAGCTGCTTGCTATTATCATCAAGGTCGAAGGAATGAAATAATCAATGAGGCAAAATAAAATTAAAATTAAAGCAAAAGGAAATAAAGTGATCAAAACACGGGAATGATCTGAGGTCAAGAGTGTTCAGTGGCATTAGTGACTAAACTTTGGATTTGCTTTGATCAACACTATAGTGGGTTGTAGCGGTTGGGTGTTCAAAACCACATTGTGTGTCCCTCCAAAGTTTTAATCAACATGCCGATGAAAATTCCTACGGTTACACGCGTTATTCTGTAGTTAGTCACGCAGTTTTCATGTAGTTAAACTTAAGTTTAATTAACAAGGCATCTGCGAAGTTCGCCCTTAACGGTTAGCAAGGAGTATTCCTAACCCTGTGAAGGTAAACTTTAGCTAATAAGAATGGTAAACATGGAGAGTGAGTAATTTAAAACCCTAACTGGTGTTGAGAAAGTATTCTAGAATACTTTGCACTGTGGAACACGAGCGGTGAGTAAGGGTTCACGTAAATGATGCTAACTCTTAACTGTGGAGGTTATTCAGCTTAGCCTATGTTGGATGGGAGCTAGGTTAGGTTAGCTTAGCCTAAGTTAGCTTGATGCTAAGCTAGGTTAGCTTAGCCGGAGTTAGCTTAGTGCTGGGTTAGTTTAGCTTAGCCTAAGTTAGCTTGATGCTAGGCTAGCCACCCAGGCTGGTTTGCTTACAAAAGTGACATTACAAGGTAACACTTCCTGTGACAAGTTGTTGTCATGGGAACCAGAGCGTGTCGCTAGGCTAGGTTAGCTTAGCCACCCAGGCTGGTTTGTTTACAAAAGTGACATTACAAGGTAACACTTCCTGTGACAAGTTGTTGTCATGGGAACCAGAGCGTGTCAGAGCAATTCAACAGTACCTGAAGAATGTCTGTATATTTTACATGAATCATGCACGTTTTAATGGGTTAAAAGGAGGCGCCTATACTTTATGATTTTCAAGAACTTTGGTTGCATTCAGTGAAACGCAAATGTGTTTTGGCATTTGCTGATTTTCTCATGGAACTCTGTTCTTTACTTTACACGTCTTCTATTTGTTTACAGAGTAAGGAAATAGATTTGCTGCAAGTCAAAGCTTGTCTTGTTCTATTTGTTTACAGAGTAAGGAAATAGGTTTGCTGCTGAGTCAAAGCTCGTCTAAGCATATATAGGTACGTCTCTCTCATGCATGAGTGTCAGCTCTTCCGCGAGTAACTTGTTTTGATCGTTTAGTGGCTTTCTGCTTGTCGATGCAGCTAAAATTTAGGTGAATTACATCAATCTAACAATAAATTTAAGGCCTTTACTTTGTAGAGAGGGGGAGCGTCTCCCAGGTCTACCTACATATAACTCTGTCCTGGGCTTCCTTCGTCAGGAACAGGTTTAGTCATACCGCGATTTGGATTTCTTTTTAACCAAAGCAGAATAGATATCGGTACAGATTACAAGCTGCTGAGGTGATACCTTTGTTACACAGACTTACGCTTTAATGCTGAAGTTCTTGATATCAGTTGGGACTCTAAGGCTGTTTTTTTTTTTTAAAGTAGAGGTGTCAATTCCAGCTATTTGTTTTATCTGCATTTAGATAAGCCAGCGATCAAGAGCCGTGCGTGTTGCACGTTGCGTTTTAGTTGGGTCGCGATGATCGAGTGCACGCCTGTAGGTTAACAATAGTTAAAACTCGGGTGATTTTACTACACTCTGTCGTCAGGGTAACGTACTGTATGCCCTGTTCGGAGTTGGTGTTTTCTGTAATCCTTCACTGTCACGAAACCTAATGATTAACGGTGCTGATTTAAACAACATCTAGAAACTGTCTGTTTCAAAAGAGTCGTGCATAGTCCGTCGGCCGTTGAGGCTTACATGCCTATCTCAGATTCCTTTAACTTAGTAAAATTCTAATTCTACAAACGCAGAGTCTTGCACGGTGTTCGTGCTGTGTGTCTTCTGGTTCTGCAGTTCAGAATAATTTGGGTTTTGAGGAATTTTTACTGGGGGCCCTCACGCCTCGTTGAGTGGGCATGGTGTGGGGCCGAGAGAACTATGGTGACTGACGGGTTTTTGGAGGGAAAGTTTCTTGAAACTGGCGTCCTCCTCAGTTACATGTTCGTTATAAGTTCCACAGAAAACTCGTTCGGAGCCAGTGGTGATGGTACAGGCCCTCCGGGGTCTGTCTTGCTGGGTGTCGGTGTCGTGTTCACCGGTTGGAGACAGCAGGTGAAAGGTCACTGTCTTGTAGATTGTCAGAGATGTTGTGGAAGGCGGGCTTTTCCACCCCCCTTTTTCAGCTCTTGTGCATTGGCTGAAATGTGCAGACTGGTCAGGGGAAGCTTGTGGTGTGTGTCCTCCCCTTTCCAGTCATGCTGCAGTCTATCAGAGTGTTGCAACTCTGTGGGTCAAGTTCGTGTTCGAGATCTTGTCTCTGCTGAACGAGCTTGTGGGTGGTCGCACGGGCCTCTTGCGCAGGCCGTGGCTTTTGAGTCTCTTTCAGTTCAGTCTCTGCTCTTTGCAAGAGACTTCACTTTGTCGGAGTTTCTCGTTGAATTCTTTTTAGTTCTTTTCTCTGACTATTCTTCTTCAGTCTATGTAGAAAATTAGACAGGGCAGTTTGAAGTCTTTCCACTTCCTTCGGTAGCTCGGGGTCGTGGTCATCCTCGGCGTTACAACCTTGTGCTCCAGGGCGATGCGGCTCCTTTCGCGGAGGCGTGCGTGTGCGTTGAGCTGGTGAGCGAGGTTGTGACGTGTCTGGCCCAGTCTTTGTCAGCTGCTCTTGGCTCGGGGCTCTGAGTCGCTGGTGGCTTTGGGCAGGGATGGAGATGTCATGAATCTCAGCCATGTCTCCAGGTTGTCCCAGGTCGTCCCAGCGGGTTGTGGGACTGTAGGACTGGAACATACTGGCTTCACTGTGGACGAGAGGAACACAACACACACAGACGGACCAATGCCAGTTCGACTACGTTTAACGAGCTATAATACGGGCTAAGCCGTGTATGAGAATTTTGGTTAACTGATGCAGACAGTTAAACCGTTTGGTGGGACAATTTGGGTAGGTCATCATGGGTCTGAATGAAGGTTTTTGACAGGGCGCTAGCTTAGGGGTCACCTGTTGGTGCTAACGACTTGGTTGTCAAACTATTCTTCAGCTTTCCTTGGTGTGTCAGAGAGGTTCTGTCTCTAAGTGAACTGAAAGGAACAGAGCACAACAGAACAGAGCAATGGCAATCTAGCAAAGTTTGAAGTAACATGCAACCATCAGAGATGGGGAGGTCTGTACTGAAATGGCATTAGTAGTAGTACACCAGCAGTGTTAGAAAGGGGAAGAAGAGAAGGCCTAAGCCTGTTTGGAGCCGGTTTGTGGCTCGGAGAGGAGGAAGCCAATCACTTCAAATTACCAGGGGAATCTCTAGATTCTGTGGCAAATAGTAAGTGGATGGGTTTTAATACCTTTTCTAGTTTGCCTGGGGTGAAATGAGGTCATTCTGGCCGGAGTCAGCATCGTGGTTGGTCCTTCTGTCGCCCCACACATGACAGCAGTGTCCCGGGCCTTTCGGTGCATCTGTACAGAGGTGCGCCCTCTCAAGCAACTTGACCTTGAACACAACCGGCGGTGCCAGATTGGTGATATCGTGTTGCGGGCCGCACCAACAACCAGAAGATACAGAAAAGTCAGAGACTCGCACTCAGTCAGTGATGGTGACGCAGATCAGACGAACCAGCTCGCTGGACCCCAGGCAGAGATGACTGTCAAATCATCACAGCACGAGAGAGATTTCTACTTGCAAACACAAAACAGAATGAAGAACGAGTGTACTTCAATGTGAATTAAAGCTCCTTTATCTAAATCAAATTGAGTGTTTTTTTTGTAGAAAAATCAAAGGCAACAGCTTTACTAAAATTATGGTATAAACAAAAAGGAAATTATGACAATGTTACTTATCAGAATAACCTAGCCTCCATTCAGGAAAGAGATAGAGTGCAGCAATGAAGGACACAGGAGGAAGCGAGCTGTAGTGGTGGGTTTTGGCCACTAAGGGTTTTGGGCCACTTCCTGCTAGTGTTTCACCGGGCTGACAGAGAGCTTGATTTAAATTGCATTCAAATTGATTTAAACACAATTCAAATTGAGCAAATACATAGGGGTTAAGTAACCATTAGATTAGTAAGGGTACAGTTGTACCGAGATCAGATCAAAATTATTAAAAATAATTTGAGGAGGAAATATAGAAATAAAGCCATAAACAATTCCCAATGGGAAATGAGAGAATTAATTCAAATTAACTTCGAAATTTGTCTTTTTCAGATCAAATTTGAATAAGAGTAAGGAATTAAAGGTTAGTGTCATATTTGATGATAATCACGATAACGGTGAGGGATCAGTGATAACCAGAATACAACCAACAGAGAGAGCCATGCAGAACAGAGTGATGTTAGCTGATGACTTAGCAAAGGGACGGCCACAAGGGGGCGCTTTCCTCTAAGTGGTCATCAGAAGCTGCTAAGACTTAATTCTGAATTTTAAATTCAAACGTGGTTTGAACCAAATTCAAAACAAGTGCACACAGTCAAGGTAAAGAAAATCATGTTATTACAACGAGGCTGTAAATTGCACATGCATTGAAAGTTAGAGAAACTTGTTCAAAATTTCAGTAAGAAAATAGGAATTTTCTAACAGAGAATTTTGAGGAAAAGATGACCTAGCTGTTAGTGTCCACACGATGGCGCCACTGCGCTCACACGGGGTAAAGTCAGGACACCGGTGGAAATTTGATACTGCAAAGCACTCGAGGGCGCACCCTAGTGTCTGGCAGTAGTATTGCAACCAGCCTGCTGCCCCTGTGATTTTCTCAGAGGGAGTGGAGCGTTACCACCCTCCCTGCTGTATAATCACAAATATTACGGAATTTTAAATCTCGACGGATTTCTTTCCGGTACTATATTTTACAAGCACGTTGGCAGGATTTTTTCCTTTTCGCTGCGTTGTGCAAAAGAAAACAGGAATTACTCGTCTGTTTCAAAACTCCAAATAACATTTATCACAACTAGTATTAATGATTGGAATGTTTTCAGTTTTGGATTTTTTTTGGTGCTATATTTGTTTAAAACACGTTCGCAGGTTTTCTTCGCTGCATTGTGCAAAGGAAAACAGGAATTACTCGTCTGTTTCCTAATTCCAAATAACATTTATCACAACTAGTATTAATGATAAGAATGTTTTCAGTTTTGGATACACGTTCGCAGGTTTTCTTCGCTGCATCGTGCAAAGGAAAACAGGAATTACTCGTCTGTTTCCTAAACTCCAAATAACATTTATCACAACTAGTATTAATGATAAGAATGTTTTCAGTTTTGGATTTTTTGGTGCTATATTTGTTTAAAACACGTTCGCAGGTTTTCTTCGCTGCATTGTGCAAAGGAAAACAGGAATTACTCGTCTGTTTCCTGCTCCAACAGGCATATATCAAATAGCACTTATGATAATATGCTTGGCGGTTTTATACATTGAGTAGCTAAGTCAATGTTTTTTTCAACCAGGAGCTTATCGTTACTCTAACGATTATAATATAAGGCCTTTTAAGAACAGTAAAAGAGCATCGTTTTACCGATCTTGTCTTCGACACTATTCGGAGAATTTCGTCCGGACAGTGGAGTTAAAATTATTAAAAGTGTCGTTTATGCACAGAGGTTTCTCTTCCATCTGTGCCAGAACAAATTTAATACTATGGAAACTGCAGTTTATTTTTAACAATTAACAGTGACTAAAATGTTTGAACATTTAGCAGCTTGTTAAATGTGCTTGACTGAGGCGGCTTTCGTGCCCAGCTCAATCATATCGTGAGTTCGCAAAGCGTTCACTCCGATGCGCGCGTGTAATATTAAATATTACATAAACAATATTAAATAACAATATACACATTAGCTTGAAATTGATTGCTCATAAACAAGTTTGAAATGCTCAGCATTCTCCACCATAATGTAAAGACTCTGGGTCGGTTCTGATCAGGGGGGAATTTGCATATCATAATTAATAATTGATAATTAATAATTATTCATACAGATTTGGATCAGACCGGTCTTACATGTTAATTTATTAATTTTACCCATATGCATACATGTGCATCCCCGCAATCAACCACAAATTAGTTGTTATTGATTGCAAGGACCACGTTTTACAAGACAGGCAAAATCAATTAGCTCAATTAAGTTATATAGCTTGTGAAAACAAATTCTGTGGCCACTAGAATCTGCCTTCCCTGCTCTATAACCAAATACCCTCTTAGGTATTTATAGTTCTGTAAAGCGTGTAGCTTTAAATTGACATTTCATTGACCCGTATTATGAGCAAGACAATCAGTCAAGGTAAGCATATTTTGCATTTAATAAAGTTACTACTTAAGCATTCACTACGTTACAATGATACATGTATTTACAAACATTAAAACACAAACTAAGACGACGCAGAGCGTTTAGACAATGGATACGCGCAAGTTAAGTGAGTTTGAGAGAGAGAGTGAGAGAGAGAGTGAGTTGTGAGAGAGAGAGAGAGTTACGTTCATCAAAACAGTCAGTTAACCTTTCTGGACACCACAAAAACATCTTCTTAATGCTTCTTAGAAGCTCTAAAAGAAGGTATACTTGCAAGGCACATGTGGTCTGTGTGAGTCGTGGGCTCGTTGCTCGACCCGTTCGGGCCACGTGTCGGCTAGAGGTGCGCCGGTCCGGCGCGCGTGCGTCACGTGAAGCGCGGCCGCGGCATGTTTGCGCGGCCCGTCCCGGCTCATTCATGGCTGCTTTGTTCCGTGGGGAGTCACGTGGCGTTCGTCGGCATTTAGCGCCAGTGTTTGAAAGGCTGAGAGTTTTTGAGGTGACGTTACCCGAGGAGATAGTTCGGCAAAGTCCACTTCCTTTCCTGGAAGACGAACTTGGTAGTCCACTTGAGGAAAAGATGAAACTTTTAGACGAACAAAAGGAAAGATCCATCGTTGGATCAGAGTCCCGTGAGGTTTACATGTTGAGCGCTGGAAAGTTCAGAAGAAGAGAGAGGGCGGACCTGCGTTCTCACATTTATCACCTTGGAGAAATCCATCCCCTTCCTGTTGGCTTGAGCCAATCGGAGAGTGGATGTTGCACGCGGGAAGCTTTCTTTTGTTCCTCAGCGCGCGCTTCTCGTGGAAGGGGGTGTGTTAAATGAGGGTTTTGCAATAGCAATTTGATCTTCATTGGCAGTACAACGAATTAAAAATACACTTTACTTTACATCTCTATGCATATTCCAGTGTTTCATTCAATAAGCATTCTAGAGATATCAAGGAACATTATGTTATATCAAAGGAATATACACTTATGTTTCAAATGCATGACGAAGGTATTTTTAATTCCTATTTAAACTGTGATCAAACAAAGTTATTTCACTGTGACATGGGGAAGACACATATACATAAAAACCATTGAAAACATTTTGTTGAATGTTTTTAAACACCAAAAGTCCTTCTCTTTGTTCAAAAACATTCCACACATTCCGATGTGTGGGGGAAGTGAAAGGTTTGTGTGTGTGTGTATGTGTTGATGTAACTCGCCTGGCCAAGATTCATTACAATATATATATATATATATATATATATATATATATATATATATATAAGAAGCCGGTGGCTCCGCCATCCTGGTGCGTTTAGGGTTATTGTGCACAACGTACAAAAACGTAACACTCCTTTGACTCTCAAAAAGAAGTGTGCTGAAGAGCTTGCATCAGTGTGGGCTCTGCAAAAGTGCGCATCAAGGGCACATATCAACCACAAAATATGTGTGAGCAACCTTCTGAAAGGTTAGGTGTACATCCAGGTCTACAGTACATCTGCCAGTGGCGGTTCTACTTTGAATTACACCCCCTTCGAGCGCCCCCACACAGACACACACCCAAAAAAAAAACTAAAAAAACTTTGCATATATAGGCTATAGGCTACTGTAAAAACTCATAATTAAAGTTGATTTTAGTTGATCATTAAAGTATTAGATAATATGGTGACCAAAATGATCACACACAGAATCTTGTTCAAAATACCTAATACACAGTGAAATCAATTCACCAAGTTAATAATATTAAAGGTTTGTTTTAAAGGAGTGTCTTTCATCTTACTTACTAAACTTAAAAAAAGGTTAACACAAAAAAAGGTTTTATATTTCAGCATTTAAATCATCTCTAAAAAAGAATGAGTCAATAAAGATACATTCCTGACATTTATAATGCACAGTAGCTTATCTTTTATTATTAATAGTAACCGATTTTCCCATGGCTGTCGTTGCTATAGAACCATGCACTCATTACACTGCGCTCTCCACAACGACAAAGGAGTTTTAGTAGCTAATGTATTTCCACCACAGAAAAACGCTTGCTGTAGCTCTGCTAAAAGATTTATGCGTGCGCCGTGCGCCTATTTGAAACATAGAGGATTTGAAATAACGACCTCGAGCGCGCAAAAGACGCGATACGTGAACTAATCAGGAGATTCCCTTGACATCGCTTCTGCGCACGGCACCGTCTCGGCAAGCAGGGCGCCATTGCCAATAATTGAATCGAAATGATAAAAAATAGAAAAACTTCGCGGCACAGAGTATTTTTTTAACTGCTCGTGCCGCCCCCCATGTGACATGAAGAAATGCCGCCCCGGGCGACTGCCCGGTTCGCCCGTGCCTAGAACCGCTACTGACATCTGCCATGTGTTTACATTATAGTAGTGAAGTTTGAAGCAAATCAGGTTAAAATAAGAGGGTTATTAAAAAGTATTTTGAAAGTGACACACTTCCTGCAGCCAGTTGGTGGCGCTATAACCAGGATTGCGGGGTTGTGGTGCCACCGGCTTGTGCCTGTAATCGCTGCTCGTAGCTATATATATTTATACACACACACACACACACACACACACATATATATATATATAAACAGAAAATATTACTTGCTTTACCTCATTAGAATGCCTCCTTGGAAAACAATAATTTAAATTAAATCTCACCCAACAGAGAAATGCAAGTGTGTTTGATTTATGGACCAAGTTTTCGGACCCCGTTCCAGGGGGCACTGTCGAGCCCCCCTACCACACCCGGGTACCATCTTTAGCCCTGCCCTAGTGGCCACGGGTTCTGACGTGTGCAAAGTTTCAAGAGTTTTCAAGCATGTTAAGGGCCCCAAAGGTGCCCGAATATTTGTAAGAAAAATAATAGAAACAACAAAATTATAATCCTAAGGAAAACAATAGGGCTCTGCGCCCTTTCAGAGCTTGGGTCCTAATTACCGGTCTAAAAATCTACTCAAGTAAAAGTAAAAAGTAGCTCATTTAAAATTTACTCAGAGTAAAAGTTACTTTTTTAACAGCGGGGTGGGGTGGGGGGCTCTCCCATGTACACTGTAAAAAAAATTCCCTAAAACTACGGTACAATGTAGCATATAAATTTGAAGGATTTTTCCATTTTTGTCTTTTACAGATCATTTACCCGTATTTTGAATTATGAGTTTCATTGTGGGAACAATAACCTGGCGGCGCGAAAAGTTTTAGACCCAACCACCATTACACACGCAGATGACCACGGCCAAAGTTGCTTATTAAAGTCGGATTTCGTGTGTGTGGAAGCCATTCTGACATGTCTGTGGTAAAATACGACATTTATGTTCAAATAAGCTGTTAACGTAACGTTATTTAGTTGCCATCTGGCATGTTGGGCAAATGTCGGAGCTGTCGCGTTTATCATTTTATGCATATCGTCACACATTAAACGATTTAGTATACACTCGTGGAGGTTCCCTGATATATGTGTTATAGTGTGTCCTCGTTGTACTTTGGTTTATTTACTTTTATTTGTGGTGCGGTTTATTTTTTCGACGAGCGAATCCGTTAACCAGTTGTGATAAAATGCAGTAACGTTACTAACGTTGCTGTTTTTGGAGCAATTGAAAGCCTTCAAACAAAAGCTACCAGAGGAATCGTCAAGAAAAGTAAAGGCCGTCAAGACTTGCTTGTTTTAAAAGGCATGAAGATACAACGTGAAGATATTGTGTGTGAAGATGCAGTAACAGCTGGATCAAGGAAAACACCACGACCCACCTTTTCTGCCAGATGAGGTAAGTTAACGTTATGTTTACATTAAACTTGTTTGTGTTTTAAATGACACGACTTTTAAAACTAAAATATTGACCATGAAATATCAATTTACATTTAATATGACTGCTATTATCTACTCTTCTGCCTGTAACGTTAGTCATTCTTTACCAGATCCCTCCTCAGTTTGTTTCATAGTGTTTCTGTTGTTTTATCTATTGACAGGAATTTGCTGCTGTAGTTTGCAGCCCGAGCACTAACAGTGCGAGGACCCTATTGAAACTGTTAGGGTTATTTTTTTAGGGCCCGAGCACTAACAGTGCGAGGACCCTATTGAAACTGTTAGGGTTATTTTTTGGGCCCGAGCACTAACAGTGCGAGGACCCTATTGAAACTGTTAGGATTATTAGGGCCCGAGCACTAACAGTGCGAGGAGGACCCTATTGAAACTGTTAGGATTATTATTAGGGCCCGAGCACTAACAGTGCGAGGACCCTATTGAAACTGTTAGGATTATTAGGGCCCGAGCACTAACAGTGCGAGGACCCTATTGGAACTGTTAGGGTTATTTTTTATTTTTTTTACGGCCCGAGCACTAACAGTGCGAGGACCCTATTGAAACTGTTAGGGTTATTAGGGCCGGAGCACAAACAGTGCGAGGACCCTCTTGAAACTGTTAGGATTATTATTAGGGCCCGAGCACTAACAGTGCGAGGACCCTATTGAAACTGTTAGGGTTATTTTTAGGGCCCGAGCACTAACAGTGCGAGGACCCTATTGAAACTGTTAGGATTATTAGGGCCCGAGCACTAACAGTGCGAGGACCCTATTGAAACTGTTAGGGTTATTTTTTTTAGGGCCCGAGCAATAAC